>NC_069499.1:328818274-329118274 GCF_027579735.1 Bombina bombina
AAAAGGGCCGTACTTAAATTAACAACTATGTTTGTTACTATGTAATCATCTGACTATAATACTTTTGAAAGAAGTGTAATGCTCGTGGGATATTCCTCTATCAGACCAAACTTGACCAGTAGTCTTCTTATCCCGGTGTCAAGTTGAATGATAGGAAATATCCCAGAGCAGAGAGAGTTTGTAAAATGAGGTAAGCAGTACTCACAGTAGGCAGAGTAGTCCTTGACAGCAACAGGAAGACAATCCAACAGTATAACTGTTCAGGGGTAAACCATTAGAAGGACCAGACAGGCAGAGTTCAGTAACAGTATAGCAATCCAACAGTTCAGGGGTTAAGCAGGCAGAGTGGGCAGATATTCAGAGTTCAGCAGAAGTATAGCAATCCAGCAGTTTAGGGGTTAAGCAGGCAGAGTGGTCAGGCAAGCAGATTTCAGCAACAGTATAGCAATCCAGCAGTTTAGGGGTTAAGCAGGCAGAGTGGTCGGCAAGCAGAGTTCAGCAACAGTATAGCAATCCAGCAGTTCAGGGGTTAAGCAGGCAAGCAGAGTTTGGAACCAATAAAACATTCCAGCATAAAGTAATACAACACCCAAGAGCACACGAAGCAACTCCTATACTTGCGCAGTGATGATAGTAAGTGACAGACTTACATAGGCGCAGGATTCGTGCCACAGGAGATCCGGACTGGCTTCAGAAGGGGAGAGACGCTCACAGGAACTGCCGCATCCCTGACAACAGCCAGAGCAATAACCGCCGTGTCCCTGGCAACAGCCAGAGCGGCTCGGCATGACAAGAGGAGTCTCTAATAAAACAAATGATATTTTAACCCAAAGTGATCACCAGATTAAAAGGCTTAAAATAGTGTCCATATTTGGAACAGGAGTTTCTCTTATGTAAAATAAGTGGGCTAGGTGTGCATTTTTGTAATTTTCATTTAGTGAGACCATCACACCAAACATGCAACATTGTATATAAATAGAAGATGTTTAAACAACATGGTACCTTACAGTGCATTTTACAGTGCTTGAGCCTGCATTATTTAACACATGAACTTACAAAGGCACAATCCTGTAGGATGTAGGCTTAAGCACTGTAAAATGCAGTTCTGTGACTATGTTTGGACCTAGCATGCATGAAGGACTGTTCCTACAAAAACCTGGTCGTGAAATCGCAATATTGTAAAGATTGTCTTTCATATTAGGTGTTATTTTGGGGTTTTGTAGCATTTGTGAGGTGTTTGCAGGAGCTAGCCCCCTATTTTATTATTATACCTAGAACCTCCAGGTTTGCTGATGCCTGTAACATACAGTTAGATCACGAGTTGCGTTATTTAACCCTCTATAGCACAGCCATTACAAGCTTTCAAACAGCTGGCTTGTGCGTGCGATATGGTGGTTTTAAGCTCTATAACGCACAAAATACAAGCCCTGTTTTGACGTACTCGTGCATCGCGGAATGAAAAGCTCCGTAACGCAGCCCCATTGATGTCTATTAGGAAAAAAAGTAACGTTTAAACCTAACACCCTGACATAAACCCTAAGTCTAAACACCTCTAATCTGCCGCCCCCGACATTGCGACACCTACATAATGTTATTAACCCCAAATCTGCTGCTCCCGATATATCGCCGCCACCTAAATAAAACTATTAACCCCTAATCTGCCGCTCTCAATATCGCCGCCACTATACTAAAGTTATTAACCCCTATTCCCTTGCACCCCAACATCGCCCACACTATAATACATCTATTAACCCCTATTCCACTGCTCCCCGACATCGCTGCAACTAAATAAAGCTATTAACCCCTAAACCTCTGGCCTCCCACATCACTACCACTAAATAAACCTATTAACCCCTAAACCGCCAGCCCCCCACATCACCTAAATTAAACTATATTAACGCCTAAACCTAACCCTAACCCTAACGTAACCCTAACCCTAACACCCCCTAACTTTAACATTAAAACAGAGATATATTAACTAAGGTACAATATAAGAATAAAAACAACCGACATGTAGGTAATGGACATTCAGCTCAATCATCATCCAGGAATGAAGCAGGACCACATCATAATCAACATTGGGGAGGTAACAATTCTGCTAATAGGAATTTTCAGAATAAGCAACATCATCAGTATAATTACCAACAGAATAGGAGTAAAAATCAGACATATAATAACTATACACACCAAAATCCCAATCTCATTCCATTACATAATCGTTATGAACCATTACAGATTACACCAGAAGGAATCAGACATTCCAATATACAAAATCACAGTCAAAATACTCCCACTGCATCTATGGAGCATGGCCATATGGGCAATACAAGAACAGAGATGCCTTCAACCTCTAATAGTAATTTTTTAGGGGTTCCCAACTTGGCACCATTATGGAGAAGGAACACAAATCCACCCAAAACACTACAACAACATTCACAGCCACAGCAACAAAAGAAAAAAAGACCTTTCCCAAACGGAGAGGTAACACCGTACAAAAAGGGAAATGACAAAAATTAGGCATTTTCAACCTTTCCTCCCACAAGCTAACTAATGATGAAGTGAGAATTCTAGGGAGAGGGTTGTCATATTGTCCACCGAACCCCCACAAACTGTTTGATTTATTCGTAGACCTAAATAAATACACCAGAAAACTGGCATTACAAAGATATTTTGCCATGAAAAATCTTAAAAAAGGTAATATAGAAGGAACCCCAATTTTGACCCATTCTATGAATAATCATGTACATACTGTGTATGCTGAACCTGATCTTATCACTGAAGATTTATTTGAGGGATATATTCACACCTCTTTGGCATTGCCTTCTAACTTTAATCCTCCCAAAAATGATGTAACATATATTGACCTCTTTCAACAACTAGTAATGGAAGATTTTGACAAAATGCCCAAATTTTCCAAGAAATAAAAAAGACTATGGCCTAATGAGGCTAAAGCCCTCCAATCTCTAGCCAATGATCCCACATTGGTGATCAGGCAGGCAGATAAGGGGGGAGGAATAGTCTTGCAGAATTATCATGATTATATCAGTGAAGCTAAACATATTCTTTTTAATGTTGAGTATTATAGGAAACTTGATGCTGATCCCACACAGATTTTTATGAAAAAATTGCTATACATTTTGGAGGATGGTAGTGAGAAGGGAATTTTGAATTCAAATGAACGGAAATTTTTAACCCCCTCACATCCGTCTATCCCTTACTACTACCATCTCCCCAAGGTCCATAAAAATCCCCTCAAACCACCAGGTCAGCCTTTATTGAGGGCATAAACAGCATAACAGAGAAGTTATCCCAATATATAGATAGCTTTCTTCAGAAGTATGTCCAAAACCTGCCATCTTTCATTAGGGACACCACCGATTTATTGTACAAAATACAAGAATACAAAAAGGAGGATAATGTGATTTGGGTTACAGCAGATGTAAGTGCCCTTTATTCTAATATTTCACATGAATTAGGCTTGTTAACCACCAAACATTATTTAGATGAGGATATTTATATGCCCACTGCTCAGAAAGAATATATTCTTATACTCATTGAATTCATACTGAAACACAACTATTTCCAATTTTTGGATGATTTTTTCCTACAGGTGAAAGGTACGGCCATGGGCACTCAATTACATCTATAATTCGAACTGGAGGGCAAACCTGGTGTTCTATGGAAGATACATAGACGATTTGATATTTATCTTTAAAGGAACAGTAGATGAGGCCAAATTATTCTGTATGGCTTTGAATGATAACACAATGGGCATTCAATTTACTTCTAATATTCAGCCAGAAACAATAAAATTTTTAGACCTTACACTAACTTGGGACAAAAAACACACTATTTCCACATCCACCTTTTTCAAAACTGTAGACTGTAATAATTTTCTTCACTACACCAGCAATCACCATCTACAGTGGAAAAATAACATACCGTTCAGTCAATTTTGTAGGATTAAGAGGAACTGCAGTTCGACAGAGAAATTTTATGAACAATCGTGTATCTTAATTCAGAGATTTGAAGAAAAAGGTTATCCCTGGGAAATTATAAAAAATGGTTTTGAGAAAGCTTGCCAAATAGATAGGTCAAAAATTCTCCAAAATAAGAAGAATCACACAAACAGTAAAGATCTGGTAAACAAACAGGATCAACCTTGCTTCGTAACCCAATATAACTCTAACTTCAAATCCATAAAAAAAAAGTGCTACAGAAACATTGGCCAATTTTATTAAAAGATCCTATATTAAAGAAAAATCTAAGAAATACTCCCAATGTGGTTTATAAAAGAGCACCCACAATAAAGCAATCTTTGGCTCCCAGCAAAGTGGTGATCTCTAAGAAATCCATTGTAGGTGGAATCCAGAATAATCCAACAGGTAGGAAGGGAATTTACAAATGTGGCAAAAGAAGATGCCACATGTGTGACCACATAACCCATGCCGTTAAAGCCATAAAATCTTATACCACTGGGGAAACCTTTTCTATCAAAGAGTCTTTGACATGTAGCTCTTCTTTTGTAGTATATGTACTATCCTGCAAATGTGGGGTACAGTACTTGGGGCGTACAACACGAAATGTATAATAGGTTCACCAGATTACGCCAAAGGGAAACCTTTTGGATATTTAAATTTGGTTCTTTGTTTCCAAATGGGCTCAATGAAGTGGTAGATTTAGCAGCCTTTTAATATTGTATATTCAACTAGCAGATTTCCATCAGATATTTAAACAGTTAATAATGTGGAACACATTAGAATAGTAACACATTGTCTCCAATAGACAATAGGATAAGGATTGATGGTTTATCATTGTATTTTGTATTATTATTGTACATTTATTAGAATTAGGATACCTTTTATGTTCAACATAGGTGTATATTTGATATATGTGTCATAATTATACATATATAAGGGTGCTTATATATTGTATATGTTCCACTCACACACATATATATATATTCTTTTTGTTATTTATTAATGTAAGGGTATTTACCCTATGAATTAAATTATTGTATAGATAGGATTCTGTTCAATATGTATATTTGTTTAGTATAAATATTGGTCACACCATTGGCACAATGATCATTTATATGAACATATATGTGATTTTAACGTTTTTATATATTTTATATTTGGTATTAGTCACGCCTCCATTGGCAGGTATTTGACGTGTAATTAAATTGAGCAATTAGGCACATAGGCATCTTTATAGGTATGTTAGGCAATTATGGGCAAAATGATATTTAGATATCATTTTCATGAAGATACACACTAGTTCATAAGAACACAAAGGATCACATTTTATTTAATGTTTTAGTTGTGGTCACACTGGTCACTTAATTAGATCCATAGGCACATTTTGCATATGCCTGAGAATATGAATCACAGTCATCTTATGTATGAACACACCTTATTATTCTCGTTATATACAGGACACCATAATTCACAATTGTATATAGACACTTATTTAGAATTTCAAAAGCATCACGCTTCCCTTAATTATGTATAGATATTTATAGCGATTTAGAAGCATATAGGCTGCATACTTATAATCTCAACTGCTCAACTACTTATAACTCAAATTTGGGCATATCTTAAGAATTTTAATATAACTCTCTACGCATAACCAATAATAATATTGGTTAATTTTACATATATGCTAGTCACGATCACACTTAGTTAAATAGGGTGCTATTTGATTACATTATTTAGTTCACAGCAGTGTCTGCATATACTTTTTCCACTTCTAGGAATACAGGGGCACAGTAAGATCACATCGTGCACAATAGGTATCACATTCACAGTATATATTAGATTGCTAGCAAGTCAGTTGGCCACATGTTAATAGGGTTTATACCCCTGTACTTATCCCGATGGTTTCAGTAACCCCGCTAGCCATTCAGGTCTATGACGCGATATACGCACTGATGGGGGTGTTACCATAACATTAGGTCACACAAGAGTTTGATTGGCTTGATAACACAAACCTACAATGGAGGCGTGTTTTAGTTTCGACTGGTAGTGGCGGCAATAAAAAAGCCGGTTTTAAACATTTTCAGTATGCCTGATGAAACGGCCAGGAGAGCCGAGAAACGCGTTGCAAGACTGATACCATTATATCCTTGCTTGTTATAATAAAATTGTATTAAGGCTTGTATACTATTCAACAATATTAAAGTATTATTTGGTTTTATACAAAATACTTTCTGCCTTGTATATACACGCTGATAACAAGCAAGCCACTACCAGGAGCTGGAGGAGTGCTGTAGACCGGAGAAGAGCCAGCTGGTTTGCTCTGATTACCAGCCCGCTTCCACAAGCACATTGGTGTGCTCTGATACTGTGTGAGTACCCTGTGCATATTATACCAGCTGCTAATTGTATCCAGTTTATACAGATACACACATTTGTGCGCCTCTTTCTCACCCTTATCTTTATAAATAGAAACTTACCTGTGAAATAAAACCTAAGCTAACTACAATATAACTAATAGTTATCTTGTAGCTAGCTTAGGTTTTACTTTTATTTCACAGGTAAGTTTTTATTTATTTTAACTAGGTAGACTAGTTAGTAAATAGTTATTAACTATTTACTAACTACCTAGTTAAAATAAATACAAACTTACCTGTGAAATAAAACCTAAGCTGCCTTACACTAAAACCTAACATTACAAAAAATAACAAACGAAAGTATCCAAAACAATAACATTTTTAAAAAAAAACAACAACAAAAAAACCCCAAAATAAAAAACCCTAATCTATAATAGGCCTTTTGTGGGCCCTTAAAAAGGCCTTTTGTAGGGCATTGCCCAAAAGTTAACAGCTCTTTTGCTAAAAAAGAAAATCAAACACCCCCTAACAGTATACAAACCCCCACCCCGAAACCCACAAAATAAAAATAAAGTAAAACCTAATCTACCCATTGCCCTGAAAAGGGCATTTGTATGGACATTGCCCTTAAAATGGCATTCAGCTCTTTTGCTTCCCATTAAAAAAATGTCTATTCTGAAAAGAAAAACCCACCCCAAAATGAAAAATAAAACATTACACAAAATAACAAATGAATTATCAAAAATAATAACAATTATTCCTATTCTTATACCCCCCCAAAAAACACCCTAAAATAAAAAAACATATATAATAAACTACCAATAGCCCTTAAAAAGGCCTTTGTAGAGCATTGCCCTAAGTTAAACAGCTCTTTTACCTGAAAAAAAAATTACAAAGACCCACTAACATTACAAAGCCCCACTAACATTACAAAGCCCCAGCCCCCCAAACCCACAAAATAAAAAAAACTATCTAAAAAAACCTAATCTACCCATTGCCCTGAAAAGGGCATTTGTGTGGGCATTTAGCTCATTTGCATTGCCATAAAAAAGGGCATTTAGCTCTAAAACAAACAAAAAAACACCCAAAAAGTTTAAAAAATCCTAACACTAACCCCCGAAGATCCACTTACAGTTGCTGAAGTCCCGCTTGAAGGATATTCATCCCGGCAGCTCCATCTTCATCCTGGCGACTCCATCTTCATCCAGGCGGCTCCATCTTCATCCAGGCGGCTCCATGTTCATCCAGGCGGCAGGCGGCTCCACCTTCACCCAGACGGCATCTTCTATCTTCATCCCGGTGGCGTCTTCTATATTCTATCTTGAATAGCCAATAGAATTTCAGTAGCTCTCATCCTATTGGCTGATTTGAAGAGCCAATAGGATTTCAGTAGCTCTCATCCTATTGGCTGATTTGATTTTCCAAAATTAAATCAGCCAATAGGAATGCAAGGGACGCCATTTTGAATCGCGTACCTTGCATTGATGATTCAATATACGGCGGCGACCGTATGAAGAGGAGGCTCCGCTCCAGATGTCTTCAGGATGGACCCACTCTGCGCCACCGGGATGAAGATAGAAGACGCCGCCGGGATGCAGATAGAAGATGCCGCCTGGATAAAGATGGAGCCGCCTGGATGAAGATGGAGCCGCCTATATGAAGATGGAGCTGCCGAGATGAAGATGGAGCCGCTCGGATGAAGATCCTTCAAGCGGGACTTCAGCAACTGTAAGTGGATCTTCAGGGGTTAGTGGTTTTTTAAACTTTTTTGGGTGGTTTTTTTTTTTTAGTTTAGGGTTTGGGCTTTTCGTAAAAGAGCTAAATGCCCTTTTCAGGGCAATGCAAAAGAGCAAAATGCCCTTTTAAGGGCAATGGGTAGCTTAGGTTTGTGTTAGAGTTAAGTTTTTTAATTTGGGGGGTTGGTTGGGTTGTGGGTTTTACTGTTGGGGGCCTTTGTATTTTTTTTACAGGTAAAAGAGCTGTTTAACTTTAAAGGGACATTAAACACTAAATACATGCTAGATAGAATGATACATTCAAAGAAAAGATTAGTCCATGAGTAACATGTAGATGTATTTTTTAAAGTTTCATTAGTTGTTTAAAAAGTGATAAAATAAGTGTAAAGTTTTAGTGTCTATAAAACACTGGGAGCTGCCATGTTGTAACTTGTGTTACCTTCTCTGCTGTAGCCAATTAGGGTCAGTTATAAATAGGTCACTAGAGTGTGCAGCCAATTGTTGTGCTGGATTTAACAGTGTTCTGCACTTCCATTTCTAACAGGAACTGAAAAGCTCACAATTTCAGAAAGGAATTACAGGCAAAGAGGACAAAATAAATAATGATAGTATATTGCAGAGCTGTTTTATATATACAATTTATCATTTTATATTACCATCTCAAAGTGTTTAATGTCCCTTTAAGGGCTA
The DNA here is from genome assembly GCF_027579735.1 of Bombina bombina. Taxonomy (NCBI): domain Eukaryota; kingdom Metazoa; phylum Chordata; class Amphibia; order Anura; family Bombinatoridae; genus Bombina; species Bombina bombina. The sequence goes on from NC_069499.1 coordinate 328,827,035, forward strand.
TTGGTAGTTTATTGTAGGCTAGGGTTTTTTTTATTTTGGGTGGGCTTTTTTTATTTTTATAGGGCTATTAGATTAGGTGTGATTCTTTTTTATTTTTGATAATTTCGTTTGTTATTTTTTGTAATTTAGTGTTTGTTATTTTTTGTAATTAAGTATTTTTTATTTTTTGTAATTAGATACTTGTAATTTTTAGAGTAGTGTTAGTATTTTTGTAATGTGTAATATAGTTTATTTAATTAGTAGTTAGTTTAATTTTAGTTTAATAGTTATATTAGTTTAATTGTTAGTTTAAACTTAGTTTTTTTAATTTGACAGGTAAATTTTAATTTAATTTAAGATAGGGAAATTGTAATTTTAATATAAAGTTAGGAGGGCGTTAGGTTTAGGGGTTACTAGTTTAAATTAGTTTATTGCAATGTGGGGGGCTTTCGGTTTAGGAGTTAATAGGTTTATTTAGTATATTTTGTTGTGGGGGCTTGCGGTTTAGGGGTTAATAGGTTTATTATAGTGTCGGCAGTGTAGGGGTTAATAACTTTAGTATAGTGGGGGCGATGTGTGCGGACACTATTTAATAATATTTAAATAGTATCTGCAATGCGGGAGGGTGGTGGTTTAGGGGTTAATAACTTAATTATAGTGGCAACGATGTCGGGGAGCAGCGGAATAAAGGTTAATAAAAAAATTTTGTGGCAGCGATGTCGGGAACGGCAGATTAGGGGTTAATAAGTTTAATATAGTGTTTACGATGTGGGAGGGCCTTGGTTTAGGGATTAATAAGTAGTTTATGGGTGTTTAGTGTACTTTGTGAAAGTTTTATGTAACAGTTTTTTAGCATAAAACTCAGAACTACTGCTCTCAGATTGCGAAACGGATCTTGTCGTTATAGGGTGTAATGCAAGCTTTTTAGCCTCACCGCAAAACTTGTAATGGCTGCGCTATGGAAGTCCCATGAAAAAACTTAATTTTTTTCAAGCACGGGACTGACGTTGCGTTACAGGCTAAAATGCTTGAGGTATAGCTAAACCGACAAGACTTGTAATGGCTGCGGTACTGTTTAACGCTGAAATTACCATATTTTCAACGTTAAAACACGAACGCACATCTCGTAATCTAGGTGTTAGTGTTTCAGACATCCTCCAGGAGAACAAAAGGGAGGTGAATGCTCTCCCACAAAAGTCTTAGGTGATTCCTGGAAGAAGAACAGAGATGGCATCTGCATTGCATGGGGAACGTAAATGAGGGCATCTACTTCTTTTCACACTTAAAGGGATATGAAACTCAAAATTAAACTTTCATAGTTCAAATAGAGCCTGTCATTTTAAGTGACTTCTAAATAAACTTTCATTATAAACATACTTTGCTCTCCTGCTATCCTTTGTTCAGTATGATATAATATACAACACTATGTAATGGCTCTGCATGCCTATATACTATAAGCCTCTTGTGCTCTTTAACAAAATAGATTATTGTATAAACATTCATTGCATTCTTTATACGTAAACTATCAATGAACAAAATAGTTTAGATCCACTAAGATTTCAGAGTTCTTCCAATGAGACATATCTCATCAAATCATATGTTATCTTACTACAAATCTATGTTTTCATAAAAGAAAATGTTTTAACTACTCTCCTCTTTCTACTATATCTACTATGTCTATATATTTCCAAACTTGTCATCCCAGACACAAGGTTTAACCTTGAAATACCCTTAAGCCCCTCAATCAGAAAACTCTTGTACTCTGATGAATAAATTGATTTATTTATGTTGGCAAGATTATGAATTCAAGTTTCATTGACTGCCTCTGTTATTGTTTAAAGAAAGAAAAACAGAATATAATAGATGCATGGAGGGATTTGAAGACTGAAGTATTTTTAATATATATATATGAACGTTCAAATAATTATGAGCTTTACAATTTTATTTATTTTTTTCTTTGGAAAATTTGTAGAAAATATAGGAAATAAAAGACAGAATTGATAGAAAGACAGGAATACAATATTAATAAAATCTGAGACATGTATAAAAGAATTAAAGTAATGCTAAATCCGAGCATTTAAAAAAACTCTAGGATTGGGGGCATGTCTCTGGGCAGCACCTTGAATGGCTGCAATATCGGTTGCTCCAAGGGAATGACAGATAATCTGCCTTTTATCAGTGGCTAAGAAGACCATCCAACTCCCACACCCAGATAATAAGAATCTACAGATCAAGCTGATTTGGATGATATTATATTTTTGGATATACAACCTTTGGAAACTGATCCAGAGAGTTGGGGCCTAAGGCAGTTACTTCAGTAAAAGGCTTTCAACCCCCCCCCCCCCCCCCGGTATCTAGTAAGCCGGGTACACAGTGCACAGACACTGTCAAACTTTACAACTAAGGAGAATAGCTGGTAACATATCTCTCGACAGCAGAAATTCACGCTTTCTTTAGTGACAAGGGACATGCCATATCTGCCTTAAATTCTCGCACCTTCCTTTTCACTATTTCGCTGGACTCTAAACTGCTCCTGAGGGAAGTCAGAGCCTTGCTGGCGGAACACCATAATAAGCTCCACGCAGTGCTCAATGAGGAATTTAGTTCCCTAAAAGCGTTATGTACCAATATAAAAGGAAAGAGGCAGCCTTTGCAGGAGAGGCAGAATAAGTCTCTCTTACACCCGATTCAACTATCTCCTACAAAATTGGCTAGTGAGCCCTCACAACCTCCACATAATGACGAAACTTACCCAAATAGGGACTCCGGTTCTGACGGATCTAGTCCGAGAGACGCTAGGGGCTGGAGCTTTGATACCGGCTCATGCTACTCACGTTCAGGATGGGTCACATGTACAGGTCTGTCATTTGGTATACGAAGGGGACGAAACATTTTCTGAGATCAGCGGTTTGCTGGGTCCCCATATGTCGGCTAAGGACTGGCCTGGCAGCTTGGGAGGAACCGAGGTGACTGTCAATCTGGAGAGCTGCATCTTCACCATGCTACTGTATGACACCGTGTGGAAGAGGGCGTGTAGCCTGTGACAGGCAATAGACACAACGGAGCCCAAAGGGCTCATGAAGAAACTGCATCCATAACTCAGATGAGCAAGAAGCAAGTAGGAGAAGAACCGAGGGAGATACCTCCCTTCTCACACAGCTCTGCGCACCTGCAATCGAAACGAACACTAGACAAATCAGGAGTGGGCTAAATTATAAACTGTCACTTCACCGAGCCCCGCTTGCCCCAGTGGACTTAACTTGCTTTGGACACTCTGAGTCACCCTGATTTTGGCTAGCATGACATTAAAGTGTAAGTACCACCTCACTCGGTTCACAAGGTGCTTCATCCTGGTGACACTGACTAACTATGAAAGCGGGCGAATGTCACGGCTGCTAATTTCTCCCATTCAGCTACTGTTCACCAACAAGTTATTAACATGCTGATCCCCTTATTCAACATGAGGCGTGTATGTGCGCACACATGTGTGTGACTGTGTGTATGGGTGTGTATGTGAATGTGGGTGTAAGTGTATTTTTATATAACCTCCTTCCTTTGCATTGCCCTAGAAAGCAGATTCCACTATACCTAGGGTCCCCTGACACAATAATTATACTATGCTAATATCTTACTCATAAGAAGATTAGAAGGAACTAAATTATTCTTTTGGTATCTCCTATTTTGGTATATGGTGTTGAAGATGGTAACTTCTATATGTTGTTTGGACCTTATGGCTTATCATAATATAAGGCTGGGTGTTGGCTATATTGACCGGTTAGCACCATAAGGGATGAGACGCTATCATCCCATAAATAATCCACCCTATAAATTATATATAGAACTGCTAATATTACCACATGCCAGATCTAGCCCTGTACTTCTGCTGGTGTGGTTTGATGACTACCTTTCCCTCCTAATCTATCCAGATTTGTTAATGAAGACTCTATGGCCTCTAGTTATTAAGGTCTGTTGGACCTGATCCGACAGTGCGGATCAGGTCCGACAGACCTCGCTGAATACGGCGAGCAATACGCTTGCCTTATTCAGCATTGCACCAGCAGCTCACAAGAGCTGCTGGTGCAACGCCGCCCCTTGCAGACTCGCGGCCAATAGGCCGCCAGCAGGGGGTGTCAATCAACCCGATCGTACTCGATCGGGTTGATTTCCGGCGATGTCTGCCCGCCTGCTCAGAGCAGGCGGACAGGTTATGGAGCAGCGGTCTTTGTGAGCGCTGCTTCATAACTGCTGTTTCTGGCGAGTCTGAAGACTCGCCAGAAACAGGGGCCGTCAAGCTCCATCCGGAGCTTGATAACTAGAGGCCTATATCTGATGCCTAAATCTGAGGTATGATTTTGGGGAACTCACTATGGCTCATATTTATCCTTTAAAGTTTTTCTCCTTGAAATGGGTAGACCTACATTTACATACCTCTCCTAAAATTGTCATTAAACTCATGGGAGGGTTATTGTTACTCGCTATGCTAATAATAGTACCGATTCTCCCCAACCGCAACTATATATACTTAATATTGTTCTAGGTTTTGTAACATTTGTTCAGTGTATTGTTTTATATACATATATAAAAATTAAAAAATGAGGTCAGTCATCTGGGACCCATGAGTGGTCTCCTTGGATCAAAGGTAACCTCCTGTGATTTTGCTTTACATTTCTGAGGCCCAAGAGTGGACTCTTGTGTTTTTTAGGAGGTTTGCTCATTGCTTGGCCTACTGCTTGTATAATATTTTCTTTAAATTTATTTTCTGATGTATTCATTTTTAACTTGAAATTGTCTTATTTCATGCAAATACTGTGCTGTTTTCATTTGGCATTGTTTTATATTCATGTATGCTTTATTTTGAACCTCCAATAAAAACCATTTAAAAAAAAAAACCTCTAGGATTTACCATCACTAAAAATAATGTTGAGTTTCATTGATCATTTATTAAAAAAAGGGTGCTAAACTTACCCTGTCTGTGCCATGGCAGCTCACTAAAGTCAGAGCCTCTGGCCGCTAACGGCACAAAGCTCTACCTCTAAACCAATAGCCATACTAGCATACAGATGAGATGCACAGCTATTGGTTTAGAGGTGGAAACGTCACCTGAAGAAGTGCACTGTGCCATGAGTGGCTGGAGGCTCTATCTTTAGCAAGTTGTCACGGTACAGACAGGGTGAGTTTAGCAACCTTTTATTTAATAAATGATCAATGAAACTCAACATTATTTTTAGTGATGATAAATCCTAACATTTTTTTAAACGCTTGGATTTACCATCACTTTGATTCAAGTTTAATAGAAACATGCTCCTTTATATTTCCTATAAAGATACCTACTACTTTAGATCATTTGTTTTTATTATTATTATTATCTTTTTTATTATATTAAATGTATTAAATAATAAAATGGACAGCTTTGCTTGGAATTATGATTACAGCCAGTTCTAACTATTTAGTAGATTTTAGTCTATATTAAAGACAAATAACCCTAAATTAATGCTACAGATACCATATACCAAACCTGTTTATTGCATATGTTTTAGCTAAAATCACATCATATTATTTTAATTGTTGATGTTTGAAGTGTAGAAGGTTCAGAAGTAATTTATTAAAGCGACATGAAACCTAAACATTTTCTTTTGTGATTCAGACAGAACAAAAGTTTCCAATTGTGTTCTGATATCAAATTTGCTTAGTTCCAATTGTATTCTTTGTTGAAGAGATACCTAGGTAGGGTGAGCACTACATGGTAGGAAATGGTGCTGACATGTAGTGTTCTAGCAAATAAATAACATTCCTGCAAAACTGCTATGATATAGCTCCAGACACATGCATGCTCTTGAGGTTACCTCACTGCTTTTCAACAAAAGATAACAAGAGAAGGAAGAAGGACATCGTACTTTATATTTATTTTGTTTAACCTTTTCAATCATGCAATCATGGGACAAATGTTAGCTTTAGTGTAGAGATTGGCCTCCTACCTGACACTCCCCACCCCCTGATTTGTTTAACCTTTACACTACCGGGACTTCCAGACAAAAGCTTGCCCAAAATATCAGAGCATTTTTAGCATTTTTGCTATCACTCCAATTAAACAGAAATAGAGCCTTGTTTTTTTTTATTTACCAATCAAATCTATATATATTTTTTTTAAGTAGACAACCCAAAGTATTGGATATCTAGACCCATTTTGGTATATTTCATGCCACCATTTCACCGCCAAATGCCATCAAATAAAAATTGTTGGTACTTTTTTAACAAACTTTGGGTTTCTCACAGAAATTATTTACATACTGCTTGTGCAATCATGGCACAAATGTTTGTAAAAGTTTCTCTGGGATCCCCTTTGTTCAGAAATAGCACACATATATGGCTTTGCCATTGCTTTTTGGTAATTAGAAGGCCACTAATTGCAGCTGTGAAGGGGTTAATTAGGTAGCTTAATAGGTTAATGTTAGCTTTAGTGTAGAAATTGACCTCTCCATTGACTGAAAAATATTAATTTACTGCATTAACGGTATGCAATCTTCACTTCTGATATAGTTTGGTTTTGAAAATAGAGAGTACCACAATAATTCTGGGTTTAAATGGAAATGCTACAGAATAATATAAGAAAAATGGTGCTATATATATATATATAAAAAGATAAATATGATTTTGTGTCACATCAAAACTATGTATAGAAAAGTAAAAACATTCCTGATACACAGTATCACCTCCTGAACCAAATTAAATAATCTCATTATAAATTAAATTTATAACTGCTCAACGTCTCTTATAACTATCATCTTCTAACCAGTAACAAAACCTGTTATATCAAAAGAAGAAAGAAAAGAAAAAAATGATAAATGGTGCCTCTATGTCTTAAAAGATCCACAAACCATAACTGGGATTTATGTAACTCCAGGGTTTTAGTGGTTTTATTATGTCTTTTATTTTTTAATAGAATTATTTTATATTTTTTATATTGTTAAAAAAGAGTAAAGTTTGACCTGAAGTTTTTTTTTCTTGTTGTGATGCTTTGTTTTATAGAATATAATCAGCACTGTCATACAAGTAAGTTGTGCAGCTGCTTAGGGCCCCTGTTTATTCATGGGGTCAGGCCAGTGCACTGTACTGCTTTTTATTTCTTTGATATACTGTATCTGTAATATCATATGAAAAGGTATTTTGTTTTCTTTTGTCTCTCTGCATGCTGATAATGAAGTTCCTGATATAAAATAAGCTGCCAATATTTTGTCAGTATCTTCTTGGAGCACTTTACATGACCACTAAATACAATAGAATTGAAAACTGATAAATACACAAAATGACAATGCAATTGCACTTACTTTAAATTTGACCTGAGCAGTGGAATATTTCCTTGCAAATTTCAAAGTTAATACAATTGTTCCCTCCCCCTGTATTATGTGACAGTGTCAGTCAATCACAAAATGCATATACGTATATATACTGTGCACTTTTGCACAAGCTCAGTAAGAGCCTCAGAAAGAAGAAGCCCAAATGACAGCAGGGAAGAAAGGGTTAATTGACCCTGCTTGGAAGGAATAAGACAGGTCTGGTTGAGAGAGAAAAGGTCTATTTAAGCTGAAGCAAGACTGTAACGCTCATGGGATACTCCTCTATCTGACATAACTCGGCCAGTAGTCTTGTTATCCCAGTGTTGAGCCGTAATGATAGGGAATATCCCAGAGCAGAGAAAGTTAGTGAGATGAGGAAGGCAGCACTCACCACAGGCTGGACAGTCCCCAGAGGCAAGTGCAGAGCAGTCCAAGGATGAACCACTAGAATGGTCAGGCAGGCATGGTCTGGCAACAGCAAAGCAGTCCAAGGATAAACCACTAGAATAGTCAGGCAGGCAGGGTTTGGCAACAGCAAAACAGTCCAAGGATAAACCACTAGAATAGTCAGGCAGGCAGGGTTTGGCAACAGTAAAGCAGTCCAAGGGCACACCACTAGAATGGTCAGGCAGACAGGGTTTGGCTACAGTAGAGCAGTCCAGCAGTTTAAGGGTTAAGGCAGGTAGAGTAGTCAGACAGGCAGGTTCAGCAACAGTGATCAATCCAGCAGTATAAGGGTTAAGGCAGGTAGAGTAGTCAAACAGGCAGGTTCAGCAACAGTGATCAATCCAGCAGTGTAAGCGTTAAGGCAGGTAGAGTAGTCAGACAGGCAGGTTCAGCAACAGTGATCAATACAGCAGTGTAAGGGTTAAGGCAGGCAGAGTAGTCAGACAGGCAGGTTCAGCAACGAAATTAGGCACCAGAAAAAAACGATCTGTCACACCCAGGAGCACACAAAGTAACACCTATACTTGGGCAGTGACAGATCCTTCTAAAAACATTTAAATAGACGCAGATTCGTGCCACTGAGCTCCGACTGGCATCCGGAGCATCCGGAACAAGCAGGGAAGGAGACGCAGCGCCCCTAGCAACAGCTAGAATGGCGCGGCATGACAAAGACATTGAGAAAAATACTTTTATGAGGCCCTGCAGGGGTGTAACAACCAGTGGTGCAGAAGTCGTGACTGCGACCGGGCCCCCCACCTTCAGAAGGGCCCTCAGCACAAACTTTTTTTGTTTGTTTATTTTTTTTTCTTTTTATTGCCTCAGCCTGCAGTGCTACTTATTACAGAGTCTCAGTCACTCAGCCCATTGCCGCAGCTCACCAAAAAATAGATTCATTGGTGCAGCTCAGCCAGAAGCTTTTCCTATTGGCTGGCGGCTTTTGGCGCGCACATTTGCTCTGAGTCTGAGCCCTGACTGCATGCAGACAGCCGTGCTGGAACTGAGGAATTTCATGAAACAGGCATGGATCTGGCTGGCAGCACCTCTCAGATGCAGATGCAGTAAGAGCTATTATTAGCCTCCCGAGTCCCTCCCCAAGTCCTCTAATACGCTCCATCCTGCTCAGCTGAAAGCCTGTCATTCCTGATTTAGTGCGGGACCGGGTCACAGCTGGTCACATCACACCCCTCCCTGCCTGCACTTACTAGCAGATCGATCACATATTTGTTGTAAGTATCTGTCCCCCCGCCCTCTGTTTATTTTCTTTGGTTTAAGGTTTCCCTTTCCGGCCTCTCTATCACTGCTCTCCCGACTCCAGTCCTCTCTCTAAACATAAGTGCCCTTCTCTGATTAAAAGTCTCTAGCTTGATTGGTGTGTTGCTTTATCTCCTATTTTATTTTTTGTGTTTTTACAACAAAAACCACTGTACTACACCTCATGGTCAAGTTTTCCTGGTTTTATTTGGCTGGTGCTGTTTTCAGATATACATTTTTATAGCAATTGAAGGATTTATGCCCAGCTGAAATGTATATTGTATTGTAACTTATGTTAATAGCATTGTATTTCACTATTAACACACACATTTAAATTCTGACATATATCATTTTGGGCATAATTGGTGACTGACACACTGTATGGTCCATGCTACTGTATGTTATAATCTGTCTAGTTAGCTAATATTTGCCTTCTCTCTAAACGCGCACACTGTCCACACTGCTTGGATTCTCACACCTGGGCCCTATGGTTTCTAGTTACGCCCCTGAGGCCCTGGAACCCTTATTCCCCTACCCTGTTAATCTTGTGCAATTGTTTTCTCTATTAGCATTGCAATTTGTGTTTTTTTGGGGGGGGAAACCATATACATATTTACATACAACACACAGACTGACCAGCACTCACTAAGATGCACATGACTAGGCTATAAGCATATACTGAAGAGTCAATTACAGCATTTGCCCTAATGTAGATAAGCACAGGAACCACTCTAGGATCTATTCTTACCTGGGTCCTAGCCTACAGACACATATGCTGCCTCCCAACTATACAAACTAGGGTGCCACATCCATTTGCAATTTTCCTAGACCCATATGAAAAAAACTCAGAAATGGACTTCACTGTCAAACTGGAATAGGTACACATACCATTGCACAAGTAACACTGACAGCTTTGATTTCAATTAGTTGCCTGGGTGTAAAGACCACTATCTGAAATTCACCCTCCTGTCTTCTCGAGGCTAACCCTGCTACATATATTTCCCTGACAGATTGTAACAACTGAAAAACAGTGCATAAGTGATGTGTTAATCTGAATGTCATTTGTATATGGTCATGATGGGTATACTGGGTATGTTTGATAAATTATGTTTTTCAAAGTTTTAAAAGTATTTTTTATTTTTTAAATTCATTAAGAAAACCTTGTTTACCATTTTGGTGTGATTTACCTCTAAAATCAAGAAAAACACTGCAGGATATAAATTTCCATAAGAAGAAAGTGGGCGCAACTTATTTTCTAAAAAGTGACTTTAACAGTTCTCACACTAAATCACAAAATGATTTTAAAGATAGTCTAAAGATGCAGAACCCACTGTCAGGGATGGGGTAATGTTTTTGCAAAATTTTAAAAATTAAATGAATTTTAACATATTTCAATTGTTTTGAATTTTGAATGTTTATACAACATTCTAACATTTGTTTAATGTAATAATATTTTTAATGCTATCTTTAATTGTAATATTTGATTCCATTTTTTCTAATTCGAATATTGTATATTTGAATTAGAAACATTTGAATTAATATATTTGTAATAGTATTTCTAATGCTCTATTTAAATGTAATATTTGAATTATACAATATTCTAAATAGAAAAATGTGATTTGATATATTTGTATCTTATATGTATTAATTTACTAAATTCCCTACCACATGAACTATTTAACTTCTGAATAGCATTTGTTAAATCTAATGTTACATGCGGATATTTGATCTAATTATGAACATTTGAAAATGAAAGTAACATTTGAAAAACAGAAATAACATTCGATTTAAGAAATTTTAATGGATTTTCAATCTTATCAACATTCAACATTCCACAGGACTATTTGTTCTACTAAGTGAATTACACTTTCACCACATTCGCCCATCCCTACTCAAAACTCGCAGGAACAACAGAGTCTTTATGGAATTCCCTGAGGGCAGCCCCTGCAGTGTCAATGTGGAAAATCATTCTGGTCCAGCAAAGTTTTTAAATAGCAGTAAAGTATAAAGCTATGTTAGCACTTCCCTTTAGATGCTCTTCCAGACCGTATCCAGAAACAAGAAATATCAAATGTGGCGGCACTGTATCACCTCAGGGGATGCAAGCTGCTCTTTTCCTCTGTGAAGCCTGCCATCTTTTACCTCCAAGATAAAAAGCTCACAATGGTGTAGCATGTTTCACATAAAATTGTAGGCGCACATACAGGTCATACTCACAGGATTTCAGTTTTACATAAGCCTTTTATTTAAACCATCACAAGGGTTTCTTCAGATGCAGCTTCAGATTTTATTAAAATATAGCTCAACGCGTTTCGGCAAACAAGCCTTTCTCAAGAGCATAAAATCAATATATGTCAAAGCAAGTTGGAGTACTCCAACTTACTTTGACATATATTGATTTTATGCTCTTGAGAAAGGCTTGTTTTGCCAAAACGCGTTGAGCATCTGAAGATACCCTTATGATGGTTTTAATAAAAGGCTGATTTAAAACTGAAATCCTGTGAGTATGACCTGTTTGTGCAACTACCATTTTATTTGAAACATGCTACACCATTGTGAGCTTTTTATCTTGGAGGTGAAAGAAGGCAGAGGAAAAGAGCAGCTTGCATCCCCTGAGGTGATACAGTGCCGCCATATTCAATATTTCCACCAAAGTTTTTAGAATTGGGCCCTATATTACAAATATCTTATTTAAATTAACATAAAACTCAAAATTGAAATGCACATGAATGCATTTAAATTTTGAATGAAAATATCTTCACAATACTACAGGGAGTGCAGAATTATTAGGCAAATGAGTATTTTGACCACATCATCCCCCCCTCTTTATGCATGTTGTCTTACTCCAAGCTGTATAGGCTCGAAAGCCTACTACCAATTAAGCATATTAGGTGATGTGCATCTCTGTAATGAGAAGGGGTGTGGTCTAATGACATCAACACCCTATATCAGGTGTGCATAATTATTAGGCAACTTCCTTTCCTTTGGCAAAATGGGTCAAAAGAAGGACTTGACAGGCTCAGAAAAGTCAAAAATAGTGAGATATCTTGCAGAGGGATGCAGCACTCTTAAAATTGCAAAGCTTCTGAAGCGTGATCATCGAACAATCAAGCGTTTCATTCAAAATAGTCAACAGGGTCGCAAGAAGCGTGTGGAAAAACCAAGGCACAAAATAACTGCCCATGAACTGAGAAAAGTCAAGCGTGCAGCTGCCAAGATGCCACTTGCCACCAGTTTGGCCATATTTCAGAGCTGCAACATCACTGGAGTGCCCAAAAGCACAAGGTGTGCAATACTCAGAGACATGGCCAAGATAAGAAAGGCTGAAAGACGACCACCACTGAACAAGACACACAAGCTGAAACGTCAAGACTGGGCCAAGAAATATGTCAAGACTGATTTTTCTAAGGTTTTATGGACTGATGAAATGAGAGTGAGTCTTGATGGGCCAGATGGATGGGCCCGTGGCTGGATTTGTAAAGGGCAGAGAGCTCCAGTCCGACTCAGACGCCAGCAAGGTGGAGGTGGAGTACTGGTTTGGGCTGGTATCATCAAAGATGAGCTTGTGGGGCCTTTTCGGGTTGAGGGTGGAGTCAAGCTCAACTCCCAGTCCTACTGCCAGTTTCTGGAAGACACCTTCTTCAAGCAGTGGTACAGGAAGAAGTCTGCATCCTTCAAGAAAAACATGATTTTCATGCAGGACAATGCTCCATCACACGCGTCCAAGTACTCCACAGCGTGGCTGGCAAGAAAGGGTATAAAAGAAGAAAATCTAATGACATGGCCTCCTTGTTCACCTGATCTGAACCCCATTGAGAACCTGTGGTCCATCATCAAATGTGAGATTTACAAGGAGGGAAAACAGTACACCTCTCTGAACAGTGTCTGGGAGGCTGTGGTTGCTGCTGCACGCAATGTTGATGGTGAACAGATCAAAACACTGACAGAATCCATGGATGGCAGGCTTTTGAGTGTCCTTGCAAAGAAAGGTGGCTATATTGGTCACCGATTTGTTTTTGTTTTGTTTTTGAATGTCAGAAATGTATATTTGTGAATGTTGAGATGTTATATTGGTTTCCCTGGTAAAAATAAATAATTGAAATGGGTATATATTTGTTTTTGTTAAGTTACCTAATAATGATGCACAGTAATAGTCACCTGCACACACAGCTATCCCCCTAAAATAGCTAAAACTAAAAACAAACTAAAAACTACTTCCAAAAATATTCAGCTTTGATATTAATGAGTTTTTTGGGTTCATTGAGAACATGGTTGTTGTTCAATAATAAAATTAATCCTCAAAAATACAACTTGCCTAATAATTATGCACTCCCTGTAATTGATTATCAAAAATGCTTGAAGTAAAAGTTATCAGTTTCATTGATACCTTTAACTGTCTATAGATCATAAGAACTCATGGAGCATATATTGTGTTGGCTGTGCTTCAGTTTGCATCATCACTGATGAATATGTGACACCAAGTGAAGTGTTTCAATGAGGGTGCATAGAGTATATGCAGATATGTTCAGTGCACAATAAAAACTATGAAACAGTGATAACTTTTACAATAAGCATTTTGCTAACACACATGTATTTGAATAATGTTTTTTTTTGTAACTGAAGTGCATTCATATGTATACAGTCTGAGTTGTATGTCCATTTCATAAATGCACCATTTAATTTAATTTTTATTAAACAATTAAATGTTTTCATTAATGGAGCATAAATAAATAAGGAATAAATAGTTTTTTTAGCAAGGTTCAGACAAATTAAAAAAAATCGGTTCTGAAATGCCAAGTTGGTATATTTGCATTCTCCCTACTCTTTAAAGAAACCCCCAGGCAGCTGCCTACTTTACCTATCCTATATATGTTTAGCCATAAAAAAAGATTTTTAGACTAAAAGCCTTGCGTTTGCAGGTTTACTGTCTCAATATAAATGCAAAAACAAAGCTATAACAATATAAATAATACAAACACATCACTTTATCTTTTCTTTTTGTAATAAAACAGTCGTCAGTAACATGCTTATTAGTTGAGTAATTGGCAAAAGGCGTCCATGAAGCTGAGATATTTGTTAATGTTATTGATCCTACAGAGCTGCCAGTTGGCTGTATAGATCTGCTCTCAAAATTACCATTATACACCGATACATCAAGCAGCAAGGGAGTTGTCTGTTGTTTATGAATACAATATGGGACAATGTGTTTTTTTTTAAGCTGATTAATTCAAAATCTCAGACTGTTATATAACCTCATAAATATTTAAAAAAAAATGAGCTGACAAAAATATCCTTCCAAAACTCTGAGTTACATTGAGATATTGAGCAAAATGGGAGCAAAATTGAAATGTCTGTGATATTCAGAAGGCAATTGGCCGTCTATAGGGAGAGCGTAATACAATGAACACATTTGAGTTATTACTATAGTTGTTTAGTTGCAAACTTGATGTAAGACTATAACAAAAGAACAGCTGCAAATTAAACAAGTGGAATTGCTCTATTAGGAAAAATATGATATCATTTTATTTAATAATAGTGTTCATTTTTGTTTGTTCTGCTGTTGTTTAGTAGATAAAATACATATAATGTGATATGTAAAAACCATAACACTAATGCAGTAGCAGGTTTATACAGCATAACTGTTTAATTATATCTCACTGTCAGTTATGTAGTTTTAAAGCTGCAGCAACTGTGCAAACATTATCTTGTAATTACATTTATGTCTTTCTCACTGGCATCACTACAAATTGAATTGGCAGGAGGTGAAGGACATCTTGAGTGGTCAGTATTGTTAACTATTTATAATAGGCTGGGTATTAAAAAGTATATGGATGTTTCCCCTAATACAATAATCTTTTATAGAAGAACTATGACCAGTAGAATTGATAAAGAACCACCAGACACATCTGGTGGTTTTGTCACAGCAGTAGAAGCATAGCAATGCTGGTGGTACTGCATCTTTTTATAAGTGGATCAGTCACACTTAATGTTTGTTTAACACTGGCCCGAAGGGCATGACCCAAACAATCGAAACAGACTGCAGGCCACTGTGGCTCCTATGGTAGCTGGGGAAGGGAAGGGTCTGCAGCTATGTCTTGGTGGGATTATTTATCTTCATTTTTGCTTGTTTTTTAATTAAAAGAAATGGTTGCTGCTGACAGACACTTTTTAAAGATAGCATAACTATAAAAAACATCTTAGTGCTGACTCAGTAAACAACTGTAAAGGTACAATTAAACCTATAGTTCAAAGTCAGCAGCCACTAAGCTTTGCTAGTGCAAGGTTTATCCATTTTAAAATAAAAGTGGGCATGTGAGAGTGTGTGTGCGGTGAGTAAAAATGGTTGTTGGTTGACGCAATACCTCTGCAATAGTAAAACCACATTGCACTAATTCATCCGATGACAAGTATGTGTGGTAATATGGGATTTTGTGGACACAGTAAAATGGTTTACGCAATATAATGTATGAGTAACACCACATTTCGCTAATTCAACCAACAAGTATGTGTGGCATGGAAAATTAGTGTGCAATTATTAACAAAAACATGACCATTCCGACGGGGAAAGCCATGAGAAAATGCAACCAGAGCATACATTTTTAAGCAACTTTTTCATTTTGTTTCTATTACAAATTTTGCTTCATTATCTTGGTATCCTTTGTTGAAGGTGCAGCAATGCACTACTTGGAGGGAGCTAGCTTAACACACTGTTAAGCCAATGATAAGAGTAATATGTTTGCAGCCAGCAATCATCAACTAGCTCCCTTCCTGCTTCTGAGCCTCAGCCTAACTGAAGGCAAGCTTTTCAAATAAAGGATACCAAGAAAAATAATCAAATTAGATAACATAAGTAAATTGGAAAGTTGTTCAAAAATGCATGCTCGGTCTGAATCATGAATGAAAAAAAAACGTGTTTCATATCTCTAAGAGTTGAACACTTTCAGTATAGTATACTAGTTACTGTACCTTTAAGTAAACTTTTTAGTTTTACCAAAAATGCAGTGCACAAAAATTAGATGTATAAATAAAAAGTTTAAAGGGATAGGAAAATCAAAATTAAACTTGCAAGAATCAGAACATGCAATTTTAAGACACTTTTAAAATCTCTTCTATTTTCAAATGTGCTTTTTCTCTTGGTATCCATTGTTGAAAATAAATATGCACATATCCTTCACTAGTGGTGATTGGTGATTGTATATATTTTTCTCTTGTGATTGTCTACGATGTGTTCAGCTAGCTGGCAACAGTGCAATGTTGTTCCTTAGGCAAAGGATAACAAGAGAATAAAGCATACTTCATAATAAAAGAAAAGTTGTTTAAAATTGTATGATCTACCTGAATCATGAATTACATTTCTTTCATGTAATTAGCAAGAGTCCATGAGCTAGTGACGTATGGGATATACATTCCTACCAGGAGGGGCAAAGTTTCCCAAACCTTAAAATGCCTATAAATACACCCCTCACCACACCCACAATTCAGTTTTAAAAACTTTGCCTCCTATGGAGGTGGTGAAGTAAGTTTGTGCTAGATTCTACGTTGATATGCGCTCCGCAGCAAGTTGGAGCCCGGTTTTCCTCTCAGCGTGCAGTGAATGTCAGAGAGATGTGAGGAGAGTATTGCCTATTTTGAATGCAGTGATCTCCTTCTACGGGGTCTATTTCATAGGTTCTCTGTTATCGGTCGTAGAGATTCATCTCTTACCTCCCTTTTCAGATCGACAATATACTCTTATATATATACCATTACCTCTGCTGATTTTCGTTTCAGTACTGGTTTGGCTTTCTACAATCATGTAGATGAGTGTCCTGGGGTAAGTAAGTCTTATTTTCTGTGACACTCTAAGCTATGGTTGGGCACTTTGTTTATAAAGTTCTAAATATATGTATTCAAACATTTATTTGCCTTGTCTCAGGATGTTCAACATTCCTTATTTTCAGACAGTCAGTTTCATATTTGGGATAATGCACTTGAATCAATTATTTTTTCTTACCTTAAAAAATTTGACTTTTTCCCTGTGGGCTGTTAGGCTCGCGGGGGCTGAAAATGCTTCATTTTATTGCGTCATTCTTGGCGCGGACTTTTTTGGCGCAAAAAATCTTTTCTGTTTCCGGCGTCATACGTGTCGCCGGAAGTTGCGTCATTTTTGACGTTCTTTTGCGCCAAAAATGTCGGCGTTCCGGATGTGGCGTCATATTTGGCGCCAAAAAGCATTTAGGCGCCAAATAATGTGGGCGTCTTATTTGGCGCCAAAAAATATGGGCGTCGCTTTTGTCTCCACATTATTTAAGTTCATTTTTTCTTTGCTTCTGGTTGCTAAAAGCTTGTTCATTGGCATTTTTTTCCCATTCCTGAAACTGTCATTTAAGCAATTTGATCTATTTTGCTTTATATGTTGTTTTTTCTCTTACATATTGCAAGATGTCTCACGTTGCATCCGAGTCAGAAGATACTTCAGGAAAATCGCTGCCTAGTGCTGGAACTACCAAAGCTAAGTGTATCTGCTGTAAACTTTTGGTAGCTATTCCTCCAGCTATTGTTTGTATTAATTGTCATGACAAACTTGTTAATGCAGATAATATTTCCTTTAGTAATGTACCTTTACCTGTTGCAGTTCCATCAACATCTAAGGTTCAGAATGTTCCTGATAACATAAGAGATTTTGTTTCTGAATCCATCAAGAAGGCTATGTCTGTTATTCCTCCTTCTAGTAAACATAAAAAATCTTTTAAAACTTCTCTTTATACAGATGAATTTTTAAATGAACATCATCATTCTGATTCTGATGACTCTTCTGGTTCAGAGGATTCTGTTTCAGAGATTGATGCTGATAAATCTTCATATTTATTTAAAATGGAATTTATTCGTTCTTTACTTAAAGAAGTACTAATTGCTTTAGAAATTGAGGATTCTGGTCCTCTTGATACTAATTCTAAACGTTTAGATAAGGTCTTTTAATCTCCTGTGGTTATTCCAGAAGTTTTTCCTGTTCCTAATGCTATTTCTGAAGTAATTTCCAGAGAATGGGATAAATTGGGTAATTCATTTACTCCTTCTAAACGTTTTAAGCAATTATATCCTGTGCCGTCTGACAGATTAGAATTTTGGGACAAAATCCCTAGAGTTGATGGGGCTATTTCTACCCTTGCTAAACGGACTACTATTCCCACGTCAGATGGTACTTCGTTTAAGGATCCTTTAGATAGGAAAATTGAATCCTTTCTAAGAAAAGCTTATCTGTGTTCAGGTAATCTTCCTAGACCTGCTATATCATTGGCTGATGTTGCTGCAGCTTCAACTTTTTGGTTGGAAACTTTAGCGCAACAAGTAACAGATCATGATTCTCATAATATTATTATTCTTCTTCAACATGCTAATAATTTTATCTGTGATGCCATTTTTGATATTATCAGAGTTGATGTCAGGTTTATGTCTCTAGCTATTTTAGCTAGAAGAGCTTTATGGCTTAAAACTTGGAATGCTGATATGGCTTCTAAATCAACTCTACTTTCCATTTCTTTCCAGGGTAACAAATTATTTGGTTCTCAGTTGGATTCTATTATCTCAACTGTTACTGGTGGGAAAGGAACTTTTTTACCACAGGATAAAAAATCTAAGGGTAAGAACAGGGCTAATAATCATTTTCGTTCCTTTCGTTTCAACAAAGAACAAAAGCCTGATCCTTCATCCTCAGGAGCAGTTTCAGTTTGGAAACCATCTCCAGTCTGGAATAAATCCAAGCCTTCTAGAAAGGCAAAGCCAGCTTCTAAGTCCACATGAAGGTGCGGCCCTCATTCCAGCTCAGCTGGTAGGGGGCAGGTTACGTTTTTTCAAAGAAATTTGGATCAATTCTGTTCACAATCTTTGGATTTAGAACATTGTTTCAGAAGGGTACAGAATTGGTTTCAAGATGAGACCTCCTGCAAAGAGATTTTTTCTTTCCCGTGTCCCAGTAAATCCAGTGAAAGCTCAAGCATTTCTGAATTGTGTTTCAGATCTAGAGTTGGCTGGAGTAATTATGCCAGTTCCAGTTCTGGAACAGGGGATGGGGTTTTATTCAAATCTCTTCATTGTACCAAAGAAGGAGAATTCCTTCAGACCAGTTCTGGATCTAAAAATATTGAATCGTTATGTAAGGATACCAACGTTCAAAATGGTAACTGTAAGGACTATCTTGCCTTTTGTTCAGCAAGGGCATTATATGTCCACAATAGATTTACAGGATGCATATCTGCATATTCCGATTCATCCAGATCATTATCAGTTCCTGAGATTCTCTTTTCTGGACAAGCATTGCCAGTTTGTGGCTCTGCCGTTTGGCCTAGCTACAGCTCCAAGAATTTTTACAAAGGTTCTCGGTGCCCTTCTGTCTGTAATCAGAGAACAGGGTATTGTGGTATTTCCTTATTTGGACTATATCTTGGTACTTGCTCAGTGTTTACATTTAGCAGAATCTCATACGAATCGACTTGTGTTGTTTCTTCAAGATCATGGTTGGAGGATCAATTCACCAAAAAGTTCATTGACTCCTCAGACAAGGGTAACCTTTCTGGGTTTCCAGATAGATTCAGTGTCCATGACTCTGTCTTTGACAGACAAGAGACGTCTAAAATTGATCTCAGCTTGTCGAAACCTTCAGTCATAATTATTCCCTTCGGTAGCCTTATGCATGGAAATTCTAGGTCTTATGACTGCTGCATCGGACGCGATCCCCTTTGCTCGTTTTCACATGCGACCTCTTCAGCTCTGTATGCTGAATCAATGGTGCAAGGATTACACAAAGATATTTCAATTAATATCTTTAAAACCGATTGTACGACACTCTCTAACGTGGTGGACAGATCACCATCGTTTAATTCAGGGGGCTTCTTTTGTGCTTCCGACCTGGACTGTAATTTCAACAGATGCAAGTCTCACAGGTTGGGGAGCTGTGTGGGGATCTCTGACGGCACAAGGAGTTTGGGAATCTCAGGAGGTGAGATTACGATCAATATTTTGGAACTCCGTGCAATTTTCAGAGCTCTTCAGTTTTGGCCTCTTCTGAAGAGAGAATCGTTCATTTGTTTTCAGACAGACAATGTCACAACTGTGGCATACATCAATCATCAAGGAGGGACTCACAGTCCTCTGGCTATGAAAGAAGTATCTCGAATTTTGGTTTGGGCGGAATCCAGCTCCTGTCTAATCTCTGCGGTTCATATCCCAGGTATAGACAATTGGGAAGCGGATTATCTCAGTCGCCAAACGTTACATCCGGGCGAATGGTCTCTTCACCCAGAGGTATTTCTTCAGATTGTTCAAATGTGGGAGCTTCCCTTCCAGAAATAGATCTGATGGCGTCTCATCTAAACAAGAAACTTCCCAGGTATCTGTCCAGATCCCGGGATCCTCAGGCGGAAGCAGTGGATGCATTATCACTTCCTTGGAAGTATCATCCTGCCTATATCTTTCCACCTCTAGTTCTTCTTCCAAGAGTAATCTCCAAGATTCTGAAGGAATGCTCGTTTGTTCTGTTGGTAGCTCCGGCATGGCCTCACAGGTTTTGGTATGCGGATCTTGTCCGGATGGCCTCTTGCCATCCGTGGACTCTTCCGCTAAGACCAGACCTTCTGTCGCAAGGTCCTTTTTTCCATCAGGATCTCAAATCCTTAAATTTAAAGGTATGGAGATTGAACGCTTGATTCTTGGTCAAAGAGGTTTCTCTGACTCTGTGATTAATACTATGTTACAGGCTCGTAAATCTGTATCTAGAGAGATATATTATAGAGTCTGGAAGACTTCTATTTCTTGGTGTCTTTCTCATCATTTTTCTTGGCATTCTTTTAGAATTCCGAGAATTTTACAGTTTCTTCAGGATGGTTTAGATAAAGGTTTATCCGCAAGTTCTTTGAAAGGACAAATCTCTGCTCTTTCTGTTCTTTTTCACAGAAAGATTGCTAATCTTCCTGATATTCATTGTTTTGTACAAGCTTTGGTTCGTATAAAACCTGTCATTAAGTCAATTTCTCCTCCTTGGAGTTTGAATTTGGTTCTGGGGGCTCTTCAAGCTCCTCCGTTTGAACCTATGCATTCATTGGACATTAAATTACTTTCTTGGAAAGTTTTGTTCCTTTTGGCGATCTCTTCTGCCAGAAGAGTCTCTGAATTATCTGCTCTTTCTTGTGAGTCTCCTTTTCTGATTTTTCATCAGGATAAGGCGGTGTTGCGAACTTCTTTTGAATTTTTACCTAAAGTTGTGAATTCCAACAACATTAGTAGAGAAATTGTGGTTCCTTCATTATGTCCTAATCCTAAGAATTCTAAGGAGAAATCGTTGCATTCTTTGGATGTTGTTAGAGCTTTGAAATATTATGTTGAAGCTACTAAGTCTTTCCGAAAGACTTCTAGTCTATTTGTTATCTTTTCCGGTTCTAGAAAAGGCCAGAAAGCTTCTGCCATTTCTTTGGCATCTTGGTTGAAATCTTTAATTCATCATGCCTATGTTGAGTCGGGTAAAACTCCGCCTCAAAGGATTACAGCTCATTCTACTAGGTCAGTTTCTACTTCCTGGGCGTTTAGGAATGAAGCTTCGATTGATCAGATTTGCAAAGCAGCAACTTGGTCCTCTTTGCATACTTTTACTAAATTCTACCATTTTGATGTATTTTCTTCCTCTGAAGCAGTTTTTGGTAGAAAAGTACTTCAGGCAGCGGTTTCAGTTTGAATCTTCTGTTTATGTTTTTCATTAAACTTATTTTGGGTGTGGATTATTTTCAGCAGGAATTGGCTGTCTTTATTTTATCCCTCCCTCTCTAGTGACTCTTGTGTGGAAAGATCCACATCTTGGGTAATCATTATCCCATACGTCACTAGCTCATGGACTCTTGCTAATTACATGAAAGAAAACATAATTTATGTAAGAACTTACCTGATAAATTCATTTCTTTCATATTAGCAAGAGTCCATGAGGCCCGCCCTTTTATGTGGTGGTTATGATTTTTTTGTATAAAGCACAATTATTCCAATTCCTTATTTTATATGCTTTCGCACTTTTTTCTTATCACCCCACTTCTTGGCTATTCGTTAAACTGAATTGTGGGTGTGGTGAGGGGTGTATTTATAGGCATTTTGAGGTTTGGGAAACTTTGCCCCTCCTGGTAGGAATGTATATCCCATACGTCACTAGCTCATGGACTCTTGCTAATATGAAAGAAATGAATTTATCAGGTAAGTTCTTACATAAATTATGTTTTTTGGGGTTTTGTGTTGCTTTAATTTTTACAAACACAATGACAAAATTAAAACTAATGTATCTGATTACAGCTTCAGATAAAGAAAATTGGCAAGAATCTGCACTGCAGCTCAAGACGAAAATTTTAGTTTGAAACAAAAATTTGGAATGTAATTTGTTTGAAATGAATGCAACCATGAACGGTAATGAACTAAAACGCTTTTTTTCCCTTTGTACATCTTTAGTGAGTATATATGCATGTACATGTGTATATATGTGTTTATATATGTATATATGTAAGTATATACATATATAAATACATAAATACACATATGTATGTGTATGTGTGTGTGTGTGTATATATATATATATATATATATATATATATATGGATCAAAAGAAATAAGAAGCACTGGATATTCTATTGTAAGTTCACAAACACAATGGACATAAGTTATATTTCAATGGCTGCTGTTCCTATGGAGTTCGTTATGTCCCACCCCTCAGTGGTGCACACAAAACTAAATAAAATGTAATACAAGAAGCGGTACAGCGCTATATAGAAATAAACTGTTGGTGTTGAGGATAATAATATGGTACCTGAATACCTTATAATTGTGTTCTTATATTCTGTCAGACACACTATAGTGATATAACAATTAATAAAACATTTTCTATATTACTCATATAGGTAATATTGGATAGTAAACCAACTTATAATGCACTCTATAAAAATAATTTGATGTTTCAATAGTCAATGTAATGTTCAGTTCGTATGTGTTTTCCAAAGGAGAACCAAGGTGAGTGGTAATAATCCCCGTCGGGGTTCCTACTTACATTTCCTGACCTCAATCTAATGAGGTAAGTGCCGCATCATAAGGAGGAACATACACAGAGAAATCCACAGCGTCCTTGTCCTGCCTGCTAGGGGATGGTAGAATCTTCCTCTAATAATGCTCCGCTCTTCTTGAGGGAATGGTAGAATCTTCCTCCACTTGAGGCTCCGGAACTCATGAAGTAATAGTAAAGAGAAAGCAGAGATAGTGCAATACCATACTTTTATTGGCACTATTATAACAAACAAAACACTATAAACTCAAACTACTTACAATTTCCAACCTCAATCTAATAAGAGGTAATGTATTCACTCTTAAAAACCAGTCAAACTAGCAGTTTCGTAGGTGCAACTCCACAATAGATTAAAGTTCACTGTGTGGTGCAACAAGCCGTTCTGTATACAGATTCAATGCAAGAGGGTATAGAACTGACATCACAGATAAAGCCATCGAAAGAGCGAAAAACACTGACAGGGAGTCCCTACTAACATATAAAGAGAAACAAAAAGAAGATAGGGATAAAATCATAGTTCCCTTTATAACTGATTACAGTGCTGACCAGAATATTGTAAAATGGATTGTAAAAAAAACATTGGCATCTCCTCAAAGAAGATGACATTTTAGGGGACAAAATTTCTGATAACCCTAAGTTTGTCTTCAAAAAAGCTGCAAATTTGAAAACACTCCTGGCCCCTAGTGAATTAAAAAAGCTGAAGAAAAGTATTCAAAGACAAAAAAGACTTAATAGGAAGGAACATTATGGGATTTTTTCCCTGCTATTCTTGTAAGGCTTGTAGCCATAGTAATAAACTTAAGAATATTAAAATAAAATAAGTAGACAAACCTTTTATTATTAAGGATATTATAAGATGCCCTCATAAAAATATAATCTATATTCTTAAGTGCTCCTGTAATCTTTTTTATTTTGGAGAAACAAAAAGAATGGTTAGGGACAGAATCAGAGAACATATTGGCAATATTAAAAATGGACGAGAAGATACATATCTGTATAAACACTTTAAATCAACCCATAAAGGCAACACTAAAGACCTTGTTTATTGGGGAATACAAAAAGTACAAAGGCACTGGAGAGGTGGGAATATAGAGAAGAAATTACAAATAAAGGAAGTCGGATTAATTTATAAGTATAACACACTGTACCCAAAAGGTCTAAATTCTGAACTAGACCTCTCAACGTTTCTCTTTGAATAAATTAAGAAGGTATGTTCTCTTTGTATACACTACATTGTTTGACCTTGACATGGGACCATTCATCTATAATAAATAAGAATGAATACTTTATATAAATAAAAGTTGGAGAGATCTGAATTAATTCACAGTGATAGAAAGGTCTAACACCATATTATCTACCTTCTCACTTTCAGGGACATACGAACATTCAAATCATTAAATCATAGGTTGAAATGTATTTATATTGATATTGTACAGTTTAATGCAGATTCTAGAAATAGATAAAGTGCATTTTATATCTGATAATTTATTATGAGAAAATAATGTTTGTTAACACCTATTTTCTGTATATATTATTAAACTATATGATAAAAGATCAAATGACAGGAGTGGTACAAAAATATAACATACTAAAGCAGTATTAAAATGAAGGACATATATCATCTGATAAGACAGAGGGAAATTTCCACCTTAAATATCCTCTGGCCTATATAAGGAATAAAATGCCTGATATGTGTATAGAGCATCTGAAATTCCACCTTTACCAATACTGATTAAGAATGAACCAATCAGGATCTTCTGACTTCTTTAAAAGTACACACCTTGCCAGTCACCTGTATCTTGATAAAGCTCCCTGGTGAGTGAAACGCATTGATCTAAGTGACTGCTCATTTTTAAACATCATACAAATTATGATACTTTTACTTGTTGAATATTGAAAACTTTTTATTATTATTTTTTGTGGTAACCCGGGTTAATCCGCAAACTTATCATCAATCTGCCTAAGTTCACCATTTTCCTGCGTGCATCAGCACTAAGTGCAGGGAATCACAGTTGTTCCTAAAGGAATAGGCCTATTACATGATAGTATTTGGATGAAACATCTTTCTAAGCCGAAAAGCTATCCTTAAAACCTGGAAACCGCACTGATGACGTCAGAAGCCAAGTTACATGCGGCGTACTGAACAAGTCCAGAGGCAAGTGATCGATAACGGCTCCATATGATACACTAAGAAGACAAGATAAAATAACTGTGTCATATAAAGAGGAGTTTGAATAAAAACTGCCAGCACTATTCAGGCAAAGACTCTGTTCTTAAACCACTACTCACGGTATAAAGTACGGACATTTCCATATTGTGCTGTTTTCTGGATTATAACTTGTCATTTCAGACTGCCCTTTGGACATTACGTCTGTTATAAGGAAAGCTCCGCTGATCTTTTAATTTTAGGCTATTGCAGAACGCCTATCTACAAATGTAATATTACTGTTATTTTATGTATACATATTGCGAGAACATATCTGTTTTTTACTGTTAGGTTATATTGGGGAGACGTCCCCATTACTCATTTATTTATTTTACCATCTGATTTTAATTTTGGAGAATAAATTCCTTTTATATTGTATTTGACATTAGCATTATTTATTAAGTAAGTTCTAGGTTTCATTATCGGTTTGTAACCACTTTTTTTCTCACACCACACTGAGCACTAATTTATTGATTTATTATTTGTGGATGATACACTCACACTTGTAGATAAAGATACAATTCTATATTTCCTCGACATTTTGGTACTACATATTTTTAACACTTATATATCTTTTGAAAAATAAGACACTGCACTACTATCTCCAGGATTAACTTCTTTAGGACATTAAAGATTTTTTCTTTTCACACTACAGTAGTGGTTGATACACTCACACTTTTAGATAGATAAATAATCCTTTATATTTTGGTATGTAATATATCTTTAACACTTATAGACCTTTTGACATATAATAAGATATTTCTCTCTTGTTTTCAGGATTATTACCGCCTTAGGAAATTATAGATGCATTCACTCACTCTTAAACACTTATATATATTTTTTTTTTATAGGAATTTTACTGTCATTTTTTACACAAATTTGAATATACTTCCAAGAATAACCCTTGCATGTCAAAGGAATAGTATACACTTTTAACTCTCAATGGATACCTTTAGCTTTTTAGTGCACTTACTATTACATCTAACAGTTTTACTTTCATTTGAAAAGAACGAAGGATTTTTTCATATTGTAAGTTGTGTTGTATCCTTTTTTATATAACCAGCGCTCTACTTATTATCTTACATATCTACCAATGTTAAATGCCGACAGTGTATGCTGTCGGCATTCAGCATTGTCCGTCGGACATGATACGCTACAGCGTATCTTGTTGGACAGAAATTGATAAATCGGCCCCAATATCTTCAGTCATGCTGACCTCACGAATATAAATTTAGTTTGTGCCCGAGCGATGGCGTTTACATTCAACTTTTAATGTGTGGGCTAGTTAGCAAGGGTGTGATATTGATTATTGCAGCTCAAACTAACCACTTGTGAGCTACTTGTAAGCTAGCCCTTAGTTGAAAATACATTTTTCCAATGGTCAGATCTAGAGCCCCTATAATTGTCAGGGAGCTTTTGGGGAGTTCTTGAAACTTTATTTTAGAGATGCTTTAATTCTGTTTGCAGCTATGGTATGTTGTAGGTGCAGTAAATGTTTATAATTGTAGGCGGGGCCTAGGAGAGATCAGAAGATTCACCTAATTTTAGGAAAACACTGGTAAGGGTGTTAAGTCTGCAAGCTGACTGACTCCAGTTGCACTGAATGTTATCCAGTCTTGCTACTGGTATGAAGACCAGGCAGGTGTACTGAAAAAAAGGTTTGCAAGGGCATAGTGCCACATCATTTCTATAGATAGTATTAATGCACCATTGCCTCTGGTATTTTTCACTGCACACAAAATACTAGCTCCTAAGCATTACTCCCACATCAGTTCCAAAATTGCTGCAAATGTCCTGATAAGTAATGGGAGCAGTGTTTTTTTATGTATTTTTTTGTGAGCAGTGGAAACACCAGAAGTAGCTTTGGCACTTTGTCAGAGAAATCAGGGGAACAACACAGAACATTAGATAAGTACTGCAACTTTAAAATGGTAATTATTATTATTTAAACAAATAATTTCAGTGTAGAGAGATTCTGTCCATCTTAAGGGATGCAATATGCCAGCATTAGAAGAAATAAAGAAATAAATAAGCATAAATAATGTATTCCCCTGTTTAGTATATTTCTCAACATTTCTCAGATTATGATATTGATATTAAAGTTTGTTTTCAAGATACACTTACAACTTTGGGCAGCTGGTCCCTCCAGATCAGAAATGTCAAATACTTGTTTGAAGAATCCACAAACAATAAATGTGTATGCCCAATTGATTATGATGAACACTTAACTGTATGTATTAATTTTATGCAGGACATGATAAACACATCCAGACGGTGCCCCAGAGAAAAGGAATTTGATAGTTCTTCCTTTGATATTTCTGTCTAGAAGAAAGAATGGTCTCAAAGCATCTTTTCTTGCCATTTCACACCCCTCCTATAATTCACTTGTCTTCGTCTTTCTGCCAGCACACAAGCCAGAATAATAATTGGTTTTAATTTTACTGAGCTTTTCACGCACTTTTGTCTATTCTTTTAATTCCTTAAATGACAGTGCCAGTACCAACCTTGAAATCCCTGAGATTCTGTAATTCTTCATTTCCATAAAACAACACATTTCCCAGTGGTATATATTATTATTCTGTTTATTCAGTGCTGTAATTTTCCAAATCCTGAAAAATAAATAGAAAAACAAAGATATGCATATCTAAAAATGTTTATTATAAATAATAAAAAACTGCATTTCCGTATTATTTACTTAAACTTTTTTTAATCTCTAAGAACATTCAAAACAAAGATCTTATAAAATAAATAATTAAATAGCAAAATAATTTTTTATATATATTCCACTACTTGAATATTAAAGAAACATGAAACCCCAAAAATGTATTTCATGAATCAGATACGATTTTAAACAACTTTCCTATTTCCTTCTGTGATCTAATTTGCTTTGTTCTCTTGGTATCCTTTCTTAAGAAACATACCTAGGTAGGCTCAGGAGCAGGAAGCTAGCTGCTGATTGGTGGCTGCACATTTATGCCTCTCATCATTGGCTTACAGATGTGTTCACCTAGCTCCCAGTAGTGCATTGCTACTCCTTCAATAAATTATATCACAAGAGTGAAGCAAAATTGATAATAGAAGTAAAGTTATTTTTTTTAATTATGCGCTAGATTACAAGTTGAGCGCAAATTATCGCTTATGCGAAAGCGATATTTGCGCTCAACTTAGTAATACCAGCGCACGCTCATGAGAGTGTGCTTCAATAGGCTCCAATGGGAGCCTTGTTTTCATGTCAGACACGGCATGAGAACTAGAGCAGCGAAAGGGGTAAGATTGTAAATAAATATGTATATGAATAAATAATATATATATATATATATATATATATATATATAAACATATACATATATATTTATTGAGAACACACAGTCCCCATAGACCGCAATGTAAAGGCACTTTTCAGTGCTGTTTTTTTTTTTTCTAACACCCCTGACCCGCTCACTTTAACCCATAAATAGTGCTTTATGCAGTTTTTTTATTATTATTATTATTATTATTATAATACAACCTCACACTTAAGTTTGGGGGCAATTGGGGCTCATTTTAAAAATAAACCAGAGTTCTAACTGATAATTTTCGAAGAGCTTGTGGTAGCAATTACCAGCCACTTGTAATGGCTGGTTATTTATTGTGTGCCCGCAAACAAGAAAAATTGCCCATTCAAGAGCCCACAATAAATTCGTGCTTCACTTGTTATCTAGCCCTTTATGGGTTTTTTTTTATTTTTATAAATGTTTTTATTGTACATAAGCATGAGTTATACATACCAATAAAATATTACAGGTATCATTAATTAATAAAACATAAACGGCTAGATTTAGAGTTCTGCGTTAGCCGTCAAAACCAGCATTAGAGGCTCCTAACGCTGGTTTTGGGCTACCGCTGGTATTTAGAGTCAGTCAGGAAAGGGTCTAACGCTCACTTTCCAGCCGCAACTTTTCCATACCGCAGATCCCCCTACGCCATTTGCGTATCCTATCTTTTCAATGGGATCTTTCTAACGCCGGTATTTAGTGTCTTGGCTGAAGTGAGCATTAGAAATCTAATGACAAAACTCCAGCCGCAGAAAAAAGTCAGGAGTTAAGAGCTTTATGGGCTAACGCCGGTTCATAAAGCTCTTAACTACTGTGCTCTAAAGTACACTAACACCCATAAACTACCTATGTACCCCTAAACCGAGGCCCCCCCACATCGCCGCCACCCTATTAAATTTTTTTAACGCCTAATCTGCCGACCGCACACCGCCGCAACCTACGTTATCCCTATGTACCCCTAATCTGCTGCCCCTAACACCGCCGACCCCTATATTATATTTATTAACCCCTAATCTGCCGCCACCAACGTCGCTGCTACCTTACCTACAATTATTAACCCCTAATCTGCCGACCGGACCTCACCGCTACTATATTAAAGTTATTAACCCCTAATCCGCCTCACTCCCGCCTCAATAACCCTATAATAAATAGTATTAACCCCTAATCTGCCCTCCCTAACATCGCCGACACCTAACTTCAAGTATTAACCCCTAATCTGCCGACCGGACCTCACCGCTACTATAATAAATGTATTAACCCCTAAAGCTAAGTCTAACCCTAACCCTAACACCCCCCTAAGTTAAATATAATTTTTATCTAACGAAATAAATTCAATCTTATTAAATAAATTATTCCTATTTAAAGCTAAATACTTACCTGTAAAATAAACCCTAATATAGCTACAATATAAATTATAATTATATTGTAGCTATTTTAGGAATAATATTTATTTTACAGGCAACTTTGTAATTATTTTAACCAGGTACAATAGCTATTAAATAATTAATAACTATTTAATAGCTACCTTGTTAAAATAATTACAAAATTACCTGTAAAATAAATCCTAACCTAAGTTACAATTAAACCTAACACTACACTATCAATAAATTAATTAAATAAAATACCTACAATTATCTACAATTAAATCTAACACTATACTATCAATAAATTAATTAAATACAATACCTACAAATAAATACAAATAAATAAACTAACTAAAGTACAAAAAATAAAAAAAGCTAAGTTACAAAAAATAAAAAAATTAATTACAAACATAATAAAAATATTACAACAATTTTAAGCTAATTACACATACTCTAAGCCCCCTAATAAAATAACAAAGCCCCCCTAAATAAAAAAATGCCCTACCCTATTCTAAAATGAAAATAGAAAAGCTCTTTTACCTTACCAGCCCTTAAAAGGGCCTTTTGCGGGGCATGACCCAAAGAATTCAGCTCTTTTGCCTGGAAAAAAAACCATACAAACCCCCCCCCCAACATTACAACCCACCACCCACATACCCCTAATCTAACCCAAACCCCCCTTAAGTAAACCTAACACTAAGCCCCTGAAGATCTTCCTACCGTGTCTTCACCATGCCAGGTATCACCGATCGGTCCAGGCTCCGAAGTCTTCATCCAAGCCCAAGCGGGGGCTGGAGATCCATCATCCAGCTGAAGTCTTCTATCAAGCGGCAAGAAGAAGTCCAGAAGAGGCTCCAAAGTCTTCATCCTATCCGGGCAGAAGAGGAGATCCGGACCGATAACCATCATCATCCAAGCGGCATCTTCTATCTTCATACAATGACGAGCGGCTCCATCTTGAAGACCTCCGGTGCGGATCCATTCTCTTCTTCTGACGTCCTAAGTCCGAATGAAGGTTCCTTTAAATGACGTCATCCAAGATGGCGTCCCTCGAATTCCGATTGGCTGATAGGATTCTATCAGCCAATCGGAATTAAGGTAGGGAAAATCTGATTGGCTGATTGAATCAGCCAATCAGATTGAGCTCGCATTCTATTGGCTGTTCCGATCAGCCAATAGAATGCGAGCTCAATCTGATTGGATGATTGGATCAGCCAATCGGATTGAAGTTGAATCTGATTGGCTGATTCCATCAGCCAATCAGATTTTTCCTACCTTAATTCTGATTGGCTGATAGAATCCTATCAGCCAATCAGAATTCGAGGGACGCCATCTTGGATGATGTCCCTTAAAGGAGCCTTCATTCATCGGTAGTCCGTCGGGGAAGAAGGATGTTCCGCGTTGGCGGACTCAAGATGGATCCTGAAGAAGAAGATTAAAGACCCCGCTTGGAAGATGACATCGCCCGGATGGAAGACTTCTTCAGAGCCGTTTGGAAGATGACATCTCCCAGATGGAAGACTTCTTCAGCGCTGCCTGGATGCTGACTTCATCGGATGGAAGACTTCTTCAGCGCCCCTTGGAGGATCACTTCTGCCGCTCCGGATCTCCTCTTCGGCTCCATAGGTGGGTCGGCTGGCTGAAGACAACTCAAGGTAGGATGATCTTCAGGGGGGTAGTGTAAGGTTTATTTAAGGGGGGTTTGGGTTAGATTAGGGGTATGTGGGTGGTGGGTTTGTATTGTTGGGGGGGTTTGTATTTTTCTTTTACAGGCAAAAGATCAGTTTTCTTTGGGGCATGCCCCGCAAAAGGCCCTTTTAAGGGCTGGTAAGTTAAAAAAGTTTTGAACTTTTTTTAATTTAGAATAGGGTAGGGCATTTTTTTTCTTTTGGGGGGCTTTGTTATTTTATTAGGGGGCATAGATTAGTTGTAATTAGCTTAAAATTGTTGTAATATTTTTAAAATACTTATTTTTTTTGTAACTTAGCTTTTTTTATTTTTTGTACTTTAGTTAGTTTATGTAATTGTATTTAATTGTAGTTATTTGTAGTTAATTTATTTAATTAATTTATTGATAGTGTAGTGTTAGGTTTAATTGTAACTTAGGTTAGGATTTATTGTACAGGTAATTTTGTATTTCTTTTAGCTAGGTAGTTATTAAATAGTTAATAACTATTAAATAACTATTCTAACTAGCTAAAATAAATACAAAGTTACCTGTAAAATAAATATAAATCCTAAAATAGCTACAATGTAATTATTACATTGTAGCTATATTAGGGTTTATTTTACAGGTAAGTATTTAGTTTTAAATAGGAATAATTTATTTAAGTATAGTGTATAGTTAGGTGTAATTGTACCTTAGGTTAGTTTTTATTTTACAGGTAAATTTCTGTTTATTTTAGCTAGGTAGCTATTAAATAGTTATTAACTATTTAATAGCTATTGTACCTAGTTAAAATAAATTGAAAGTTGCCTGTAAAATAAAAATAAATCCTAAGATAGCCACAATATAATTATTATTTAGGGGTCAATAAGTGCAGGTAGGTGGAGGCGACGTTGGGGGCGGCAGATTAGGGGTTAATAAATATAATATAGGGGTCGGCGGTGTTAGGGGCAGCAGATTAGGGGTTCATAGGGATAACGTAGGTTGCGGCGGTGTACGGAGCGGCAGATTAGGGGTTAAAAAAATATGCAGGGGTCAGCGATAGCGGGGGCGGCATATTAGGGGTTAATAAGTGTAAGGTTAGGGGTGTTTAGACTCGGGGTTCATGTTAGGGTGTTAGGTGCAGACTTAGGAAGTGTTTCCCCATAGGAAACAATGGGGCTGCGTTAGGAGCTGAACGCTGCTTTTTTGCAGCTCAAAATGCCCCATTGTTTCCTATGGGGGAATTGTGCACGAGCACGTTTTTGAAGCTGGCCGCGTCCATAAGCACCGCTGGTATTGAGAGTTGCAGTGGCGGTAAATATGCTATACGCTCCCTTTTTGGAGCCTAACGCAGCCCTTCTGTGAACTCTAAATACCAGCGGTATTTAAAAGGTGCGGGGAAAAAAAAGCCAGCGTTAGATACGCGGGTCGTTACCGACAAAACTCTAAATCTAGCCGAAAGTAAACCAACAGATGAAATAACAAAAGTTGACAATAGCTTTCAGATTAGATACATCAGGTGACATGGATGCAAGAATGCCACAGGTATAGTCTCTATGACCCCATATTAGGGTTTTTGAGTGTAAACAGTCTCGTCACGCAACCACTGGTTCTGTGGGTTGTGGGGAGTGTGTAGGGTTAGGGGGCTTCTTAAATTTGTCTGCTATTTAGGAATCCCATAGGATTTTGATTTCCAAGTATACATCTTTGCATTTGGTTTTCATATAGTGATACTCTTCCAAATTCAGGACAGTTTGACATTGGTCCAGCCATTGCGCTAGGGAAGGTGATATAGATGTTTTCCAGTTTCTGACTTTAAGTGTTTTTTAACTGTTAATTAGGATATGTAATAATTTAGTTTGAGAGGTGGTGAATTTTATAGGAGTGAGATTAAATAGCCATAAAAGGGGGTTCTCAGTAATTTTGGGGCCTAAGATACTAGCTATTTCTTTTATTACGTTTGTCCAGAAAGGGGCAATGGCTGGACATTGCCACCATATGTGTGACATTGTTCCCACCTGGGAAAGGCACCTCCAGCATTGGTTGCTGCTAAATAGTTTATGACATCTGGCTGGGGTGAGGTACCATCTGTGCATTAGCTTAATATTCATCTCAAGCATTCTACTTGAGATGGAGGTCTTAGTAATGTTGGTTAGTATCTGATTCACTTCTGAGGGGGTAATATCTAACCCTAGTTCTCGTTTCCATCTGTCTATATAATAAGGGGAATGGCTCACTGACTGATTCTGCAAGAGGGTGTACATATGTGATAGAGTATGAGTTATTGGGGTGTGTTTACTGCATAAAGATTCGAATTGGGTAAGTGGTCTCATTATGTTTTTCC
This sequence comes from Bombina bombina, assembly GCF_027579735.1. NCBI lineage: Eukaryota > Metazoa > Chordata > Amphibia > Anura > Bombinatoridae > Bombina > Bombina bombina. The sequence goes on from NC_069499.1 coordinate 328,860,981, forward strand.
TATTTGGGTGACTAGTTATATATGAGTGGCACTGGTAGAGTTTGAACCAGTCTTGTAGAAAGGTAAGACCTTTTTCTTTTAGCTCATCAACAGTGAACCATCTTTGTTTGTTTCCTAGTTGGTACGCCATTAGAGATCTATGATTTTTTTAGTTAAATATCCTATTTGACCCAGCCCAGGAGTGAAGTCATGGTTATTGGTGAGGGGGGTTAATGGAGAGGGTCTACTGGAGAGGAGGGGGTAAGCCTTTAGGAGTTTTTCCCAGATACTAAAAGTTTCATGTATGATTGAGTTGCAATTTGGGGAGACTAATTTGTTGGTCTTTGGCCCCCAGCATAAGGCTCCAAGATGTGTATAACCTGTGATATCATGTTCTAGGCGGACCCAAGCTTTTTGATCATAATTTGAAAACCAATCTGTAATTCTCTGCAGAAAAATAGACTGTCTATATCTGGTTAGGTTAGGGACTCCCAGCCCCCCTTGTTTAAAAGATAAGCACATAATGTGCTTGTTTATTCTTGCAGGTTTTTTATTCCATATATAGTTGAAAATTTGCTTCTGCAGAGTATCAAAAAATGGTGGGGGAAGAGGGATTGGCAGGGTTTGTAGGAGATATAAAATGTTTGGCAGCATATTCATTTTGAAAGTGTTTATTCTCCCCAGCCACGACATGTTACAGGAACGCCAAGAGGACATTTCGATTATCAAGACTTTTTGTAATGGTTTAAAATTAGTTTAAAAAATATTATTTATGGATGGAGTCAGGAAGACACCCAGATATTTCATTTTTTTTGTTTGCCATCTAAATGGGCAGATTTGTTTTATTAATTGCACATCCCCAGGGGGCAATGAGATGTTGAGGATCTCTGATTTGGATTAATTGATTAGAAAGTTGGAAACTGAACTAAACTCTGAAAAATTATGCAAAAGTATAGGGATGGAAGTGGAGGGGTTTGTTAGAAAAAATAAGATGTCGTCTGTGTAGAGCATTATCTTATGTGTGGAATCCTTTATCTGCATTCCCTCAATGTTCTGTTAGGCTTGTATCTGGATAGCAAATGACTCTACCAGGCATGCAAAAAGCAAGGGTGAAAGTGGGCACCCCTGCCTGGTGCCATTTGAGATAGAAAACGGCTGGGAAAAAGTCCCATTTATTTTAACTTTGGCGCTAGGGTTAACGTATGATGCAAAAATTTTGGAGATGACGGAGTCGCCTAGACTGAATTTTGCCAGCACTAATTTGAGAAAGTGCCAACAGACACGGTCAAAGGCCTTTTCGGCATCCATTGACACTATAGCAAGAGGGAGTTGTTTAGACAATGCGTGTTCAATGATGTGAAGGGCCCGGATCGTATTGTCTCTTGCTTCTCTGGTGGGGATAAATCCCACTTGGTTATTTACAATAATATCTGGGAGAATTTGATTCAATTGGTCAGCTAGAAGTTTCACGTAAATTTTTACATCTGTATTCAATAAAGATATAGGCCTATAGTTTTTTACCCTATCGGGACTTTTTCCGGGTTTTGGGATGACAGATATGTGTTCTTCAAGTGCGTGTTTGGGGAATGGGTTGTTCTCTGAGATAGAATTGAAGATGGGTAAAAGATGTGGGATTAGGTGTTCTTTTAGTTTTTTATTTTAGTAATTAGTAAACCCATCTGGTCCCGGGGGCCTTGCCGGACAGTAGGTCTTTGATAACTTGTCCCTGGTAAAGGGTTTTTTAAGGGAATCAGATTGGGCTTAAGAAATTTGGGGAAATTTGACGTTATCTAAGTATGTTTTTATTCTCTGAGATTTAGTCTGAGAAAGGCTATGGTCTGAAGCCCAGTCTGGGGATGTCAGATTATATAAGGATTCATAGTAGGACCTAAAGGATTCAGCTATCTGTTCAGTTGTGGAATATTTTCTTTGATTTTTGTCCCTTATCTCCAATATGAAGGTTTTATATGTTTTGCGTTTCAGTTTATGTGCAAATATGCGGCTACATTTATTGTCCCCATCGTAGTAGATTTGATGTAGTTTAAGTGCCTGGGTTTTATATTCATAAGCTAAAAGGGTTTTGACTTTTTTTCTTAGAGTTTATAGGTCCTCATTAATGGTAGGGTTAGTGGGGTCTATTAGTTGAGTTGATTCCAAGTCTTCAATCTCATCTAAAATATTCTTTAGGTTTGTGTTATTCACTTTGGTTTGATGAGCTTTGATGCTCATAAATTCCCCCCTAAGTACTCCCTTATGGGCTTCCAAGAGGATTCTGTCATCTTGCACCATGCCCTTATTGATAGAGAAGTATTCAGTAAGTGTTCTTTCCACTTTTGTGGAATATATTGGGTCGTCTAGCACTCCCTCATCCATCCTCCATTGAAAGGGGACAAGAGGGGCTGTGGACCAAGACGGGTACATGAGATCATAGAATGATCGGACCAAACTCTGGGTAGGATAGTTTATATTTTAAACTGTTGAGAGACAGTTACGTCCATCATAAAATAATCAATTCGAGAGGTGGAATTGTTGGGGAGGGGAGTAAAAAGGTATAAGACCTAACTTCTGGGTGAGTTTATTCTCCAGACATCCTGTAAGAACCTGCATTTCGTAGGTATGTTTTTACTTTGTTAATGGTTTGCGGGAAATGTAGGATGAGGCTGTGGAGGTGTCCATAGCTGGGGTTAAGTGTAATGTTGAAGTTCACCCCCCACTATAAGTGATCCCTTACCCTCCTCTAGGGAGTATATTAGTGAATCTTTTAATCATATTCCTTGCTTAGAATTGGTGCCGGTACACACTCACTAGGGTGACCTGGCTATTATATAATGTGCCTATGAGGATTAGGTACCGGCCTTCTGAATCCCCTGATTTTTGTGTGAAGTTATGAATGGTATAATATTTCCCAAAAAGGAGTCCAACGCCATTTTTCTTTCACTGTATGAGGGACGCATGAAAACGAAATTTCATACTGTAAGTCTTGGGTTCCCTCCCAGAGACAAAATGGGTCTCCTGGAGGAAAATTATATCGCCTCCTTGTAGTCTAAAGTCTCTTAGTGCTATGTTGCATTTGTTTGGGCTGTTGAGACCTTTAGAGTCAATATTTGAGAGGGTTAGTTTAGGTTTACATTGGGTAGGCATGGAAAGTTATTAGGGAGATGAGGTGGCGCTGAGTTCTCAGGGATCTATTCGGGTGGGGTAAGCTTAAATATTGGCCAGTGGTGGTGAGGATTAAATAGATTGATGTCGTGCATATCTGAATATCTAGAAGTAACCATAGTATCAGCATTGTCAACATAATGAACACAATAACACAAAAAACTATGTAAACAAACAAAAAACAATAGAACATACCGACCAAAACGGGTCCAAGAACCGACAAGAGAAAGTGTCCTGTCAGATGGGAGGAGTGTTGGGCAGAGAAAGATTCCCTATCCTATTATATTGGAGATTCCGATAGTTGGGACTGAGGATAATGCTGTTGACCCAGTATCAAGATATAGCATAGCAGAGCCCTTATAGATGCCTTGAAGTGGGTGAAATTAATAAGTAAACTGGGAGGTCTGGGACTCTGTCTGTTGTAATCCTAGGACCCAGGGTCAAGTTAGTAAGCAGGGGTAAGGGGGTAACCGGTGGTGCAGCAAATTGAAATGGTTCTGATATCGGGTACCTAAGTGCTATGAAACCAAACTATTTAAACATTTGGTGTGCCTTATGATAGGGGGAATCTAAGAATAAGATGGAGTAGAGTTTCTGATCACATTTTGCAGAAATATTTCTTTATTGGTCCGAGCAAAGAATCTGGGTTAACAACACAATGCAATACTTTCAAAAACAGCCATTGATAAGTTACAAGGGTGATGCATTCAAGAAGATCTCTTTAGCATAAACTAAGGTTTTTGCCTCCCCCCCGTCCTGCAAACAATAATGTGTTACATAGACCCCCCAGAAATTTACATTCCTGTAACTTGATGTCAAACGTTTTTTTTTTTTTAAGAATAAAGAGAACCTATTACTTAACAAAAAACAAAGAAAAAAACAATTCTTAACTTAACAAAAACGTTCTGATCACATTTAACTGCAATTTAAAAAAACATAATCACACATTCATGTACAACAATTATAAAGTAGCTTATCGAGATATTGAATAAATGTTCCACCACAGGAGACTATGGGCAAAGCGGGAGTCCATACCCTCAGTCTCTATGTTAGAGACCATAGTCCCAATTAGAGGCTAACATGTAAAAACTTGGAAAGTAATTTGTATAGGAGTAAAGATATAACATTACTAGCCTATGCAACCAATAATTTAACTGCTAAACATTAGAAAGACAGGTTATAGGATTGTTAAACATATATTAACTTACGCCTAGATTACGAGTTCTGCGTTAGCCTTCAAAAGCAGCGTTAAGGGGTCCTAACGCTGCTTTTTATCTAACGCTGGTATTAGGAGTCAGGCAGGAAAGGGTCTACTCACTTTCTTTCCGCGACTCGAGGCTACCACAAATCCCCTTACATCAATAGCGTATCCTATCTTTTCAATGGGATTTGCCGAATGCTGGTATTACGAGTCTTGGAAGAAGTGAGCGGTAGAGCCTCTACCGACAAGACTCCAACCACAAAAAAAGTCAGTAGTTAAGAGTTTTATGGGCTAACGCCGGAACATAAAGCTCTTAACTACAGTGCTACAATGTACACTAACACCCATAAAATACCTAGGAACCCCTAAACCGAGGCCCCCCCACATGGCAAACCCTATAATATAAATTTTTAACCCCTAATCTTCCGACTGGACATCGCTGCCACCTACATTATCCCTATGAACCCCTAATCTGCTGCCCCTAACATCGCCGACACCTATATTATATTTATTAACCCCTAATCTGCTGCCCCCAACCTTGCCGCCACCTACCTACACTTATTAACCCCTAATCTGCTGACCAGACATTGCCGCCACTATAATTAATGTATTAACCCCTAAACCGCAGCACCCCCGCCTCGCAAACACTATAATAAATTTTATTAACCCCTAATCTGCCCTTCCTAACATCGCCACCACCTACCTTCAATTATTAACCCCTAATCTCCCGACCCCAACGTCACCGCTACTATAATAAAGTTATGAACCCCTAAACCTAAGTCTAACCCTAACCCTAACAGCCCCCTAACTTAAATATAATTTAAATTAAACAAAATAAATTTACTATAATGAAAACAATTATTCCTATTTAAAACTAAATACTTACCTATAAAATAAACCCTAATATAGCTACAATATAACTAATAGTTACATTGTAGCTATTTTAGGATCTATATTTATTTTACAGGTATATTAGTATTTATTTTAACTAGGTACAATAGCTATTAAATAGTTAATAACTATTTAATAACTACCTAGTTAAAATAATTACAAAATTACCTGTAAAATAAATCCTAACCTAAGTTATAATTACACCTAACACTACACTATTAATAAATTAATTAAATAAAATACCTACAATTATCTACAATTAAACCTAACACTACACTATCAATAAATTAATTAAATACAATACCTACAAATAAATACAATTAAATAAACTAACTAAAGTACAAAAAATAAAAAAGAACTAAGACTTTTTTAGACTCGGGGTTCATGTTAGGGTGTTAGGTGTAGACTTAGAAAGTGTTTTCCCATAGAAAACAATGGGGCTGCGTTAGAAGCTGATTGCTGCTTTTTTGCAGGTGTTAGTTTTTTTTTTTACAAAACTGTACACAAACAAAAATCCAAGCACCAAAAGACCTTTATCTCTCAATTATTGTAAAACCCCTTTATCTCTCAATTATTGTAAAACCTGTGGTCAAGGATTTCCCAATATACTTGCACTTTTTAAAAGTGCTTCTATCGATTTATGCAGTATACGTTACAAATTGTATAAAATGTCTCTAGTTCAGAGTGTCAATTTGTTGTGGCAGCAAACAGCAGTCTTGTTACATATATTTGTATCTTACCCGCTCTTGGCGGCACTTGTGTTGTTAGATCACTCAACGTCTTATCTGCTTGTCGGTCCACAGGAGCCTCCTTTCCAAATTTCAGTTTTCTGTACCTTTGTTAGACACAGGCTCCCTCCTCGATCAATGCAGTAACGGCTGTGACTTCTCTTTCTCCAAACTTTTTTTCCATCCGGTTTGCTCTTGCTTGCACCTCTGTGACTTGTGGGAAATCCTATCTCTCACCCAGGGTCTGACTTGTTTCCTGTAACCTGTGCTCACTCCGAAACCCAGACTTGTAACAATGTATGCAGTGATCAAAAGATCCAAATGAGGAGCACCAGGCAATGTCAGATAAAATAAAACTTAACTTTTATTCCAGCACTGCCGCTTTCATTAAAACATATCACTTGTACAACATATAAAAAGATAGCGTAGCATTCTCTCGCTTACTCGTTTCAGCAATAGCCGTAGTCATAGCATGAGAACTTCACATATACAACACTCTTTTAAAATCCCCAACTCTTTCTGATTGGATCATTACAGGTGTGTGTTCTGTCTGAGAGGTGTGTTTATAGGATGTCTTTATTGTCTTATATTCTTTGTATCAAATGTCAAAAACATATTCATTAATTTATTAGTTTATTTATTTATTAGTTAGTCGTTTGTCCGTGTAGCTTCAATCCTATTTTCCCTTTTCTGTCTGTATTCGTAAGTTGAGCTCAATATTCTATTATTATCGCCTTTTAATTTCTGTTGTTCTAATCTGATTTATATGGACTTTACGATGTAAACTATTTATATATACCTTGATCTCATATGCACTTAGGTTCCCTATTAATCTCCATGTCTGTAAACATTGCATTCGAATCAACATATGGGCTAAAGTGTCTCTGTGACTCGCCCTCACGTCTAATACTTATTTGGACTGTATCCATTTCAAATGCTTAATTATGTTGTTAGTTCTGTCATTCTAACCACGTACATTTGTACATTGCATTACATTTCATTACATTTGTCTGCGTTAAACATGAGAGTGTGTTAATAGTTTATTTATTTGTTTGGTAATTTATTGGTTATGGGTATTCCTCTCATTCCTTTCACTTTCTCATAAAAGTGAAGCACATAGTTAGAACACATTATTTCATTAGAACTTCTTTTACGGAAAGGGACTTTACGTTTTATAAACTGTATGTATATTTTCAAGTTTTCAATTATTAGTGAATTGTAGAAACAGAATTCTGCTTATTCTCCTCTTGTTATTTGCTTCCCTCGAAAGAAGTTAAACACATAGTTGAAGCAATTAATTTTTGTAATACTTTGTGAGCATATCTGTTGGCCAAATGTTTTTTCTAACACTATGTATATCTTTGTTTGTAATTTATTTACCAAAAAGAGATAACCAAAACAAAGAGAACAACCTAGCACTAAGAGAAGTGTTCTGGATACATAAGTTGAAAACCAGGACTCCACTAGGCTTAAATACTAAGGTTGATATAATCAATTTTTGGCAGAAATGAAATAGTGCTGTACTAGCTACTGGAATCTAATACATTCTAATAATAACACTCTTAAGATTTAAATTCAAATGTAAATTTCATATATAAAAAAAGATGTATTATAACCGAAATCTCTCTACATCTTGAAAGTAAGAATACACATACGGCTAGATTTAGAGTTTTGCGTTAGCCGTCAAAACCAGCGTTAGAGGCTCCTAACGCTGGTTTTGGGCTACCGCTGGTATTTAGAGTCAGTCAGGAAAGGGTCTAACGCTCACTTTGCAACCGCGACTTTTCCATACCGCAGACCCCCCTACGCCAATTGCGTATCATATCTTTTCAATGGGATCTTTCTAATGCCGGTATTTAGAGTCTTGGCTGAAGTGAGCGTTAGAAATCTAACGACAAAACTCCAGCCGCAGAAAAAAGTCAGTAGTTAAGAGCTTTTTGGGCTAACGCCGGTTTATAAAGCTCTTAACTACTGTGCTCTAAAGTACACTAACACCCATAAACTACCTATGTACCCCTAAACCGAGGCCCCCCCCCACATTGCAGCCACTCTATTAAAATTTTTAACCCCTAATCTGCCGACCGCACACCGCCGCCACCTACGTTATCCCTATGTACCCCTAATTTGCTGCCCCTAACACCGCCGACCCCTATATTATATTTATTAACCCCTAATCTGCCGCCCCCAACGTCGCCTCCACCTACCTACAATTATTAACCCCTAATCTGCCGACCTGATCTCACCTCCACTATAATAAATGTATTTACCCCTAATCCGCCTCACTCCCGCCTCAATAACCCTATAATAAATAGTATTAACCCCTAATCTGCCCTCCCTAACATCGCCGACACCTAACTTCAAGTATTAACCCCTAATCTGCCGACCAGACCTCACCGCTACTCTAATAAATTTTTTAACCCCTAAAGCTAAGTCTAACCCTAACCCTAACACCCCCCTAAGTTAAATATAATTTAAATCTAACTAAATAAATTAACTCTTATTAAATAAATTATTCCTATTTAAAGCTAAATACTTACCTGTAAAATAAACCCTAATATAGCTACAATATAAATTATAATTATATTGTAGCTATTTTAGGATTAATATTTATTTTACAGGCAACTTTGTAATTATTTTAACCAGGTACAATAGCTATTAAATAGTTAATAGCTATTTAATAGCTACCTTGTTAAAATAATTACAAAATTACCTGTAAAATAAATCCTAACCTAAGTTACAATTAAACCTAACACTACACTATTAATAAATTAATTAAATACAATACCTACAAATAAATACAATTAAATAAACTAACTAAAGTACAAAAAATAAAAAAGAACTAAGTTACAAAAAATATTTTTTTTTTTACAAACATTAGAAAAATATTACAACAATTTTAAACTAATTACACCTACTCTAAGCCCCCTAATAAAATAACAAAGCCCCCCAAAATAAAAAAAATGCCCTACCCTATTCTAAAATGAAAATAGAAAAGCTCTTTTACCTTACCAGCCCTTAAAAGGGCCCTTTGTGGGGTATGCCCCAAAGAATTCAGCTCTTTTGCCTGTAAAAAAAAACATACAATACCCCCCCCCAACATTACAACCCACCACCCACATACCCCTAATCTAACCCAAACCCCCCTTAAATAAACCTAACACTAAGCCCCTGAAGATCTCCCTACCTTGTCTTCACCACACCGGGTCCCGATCGGTCCAGAAGAGTCTCCGAAGTCTTCGTCCAAGCCCAAGCGGGGGCTGAAGAGTGACGTCCATCCTCCGGCTGAAGTCTTGATCCAAGCGGAGTTTAAGGGGAGTTTGGGTTAGATTAGGGGTATGTGGGTGGTGGGTTGTAATGTTGGGGGGCTATTGTATGTTTTTTTTTACAGGCAAAAGAGCTGAATTCTTTGGGGCATTCCCCGCAAAGGGCCCTTTTAAGGGCTGGTAAGGTAAAAGAGCTTTTCTATTTTCATTTTAGAATAGGGTAGGGCATTTTTTTATTTTGGGGGGCTTTGTTATTTTATTAGGGGGCTTAGAGTAGGTGTAATTAGTTTAAAATTGTTGTAATATTTTTCTAATGTTTGTAAATATTTTTTTATTTTTTGTAACTTAGTTCTTTTTTATTTTTTGTACTATAGTTAGTTTATTTAATTGTATTTATTTGTAGGTATTGTATTTAATTAATTTATTGATAGTGTAGTGTTAGGTTTAATTGTAACTTAGGTTAGGATTTATTTTACAGGTAATTTTGTAATTATTTTAACAAGGTAGCTATTAAATAGTTATTAACTATTTAATAGCTATTGTACCTGGTTAAAATAATTACAAAGTTGTCTGTAAAATAAATATTAATCCTAAAATAGCTACAATATAATTATAATTTATATTGTAGCTATATTAGGGTTTATTTTACAGGTAAGTATTTAGCTTTAAATAGGAATAATTTATTTAATAAGAGTTAATTTATTTTGTTAGATTTAAATTATATTTAACTTAGGGGGTGTTAGGGTTAGGGTTAGACTTAGCTATAGGGGTTAAAAAAATTATTAGAGTAGTGGTGAGGTCCGGTCGGCAGATTAGGGGTTAATACTTGAAGTTAGGTGTCGGCGATGTTAGGGAGGGCAGATTAGGGGTTAATACTATTTATTATAGGGTTATTGAGGCGGGAGTGAGGCGGATTAGGGGTTAATACATTTATTATAGTGGAGGTGAGGTCAGGTCGGCAGATTAGGGGTTAATAATTGTAGGTAGGTGGAGGCGACATTGTGGGGGCAGATTAGGGGTTAATAAATATAATATAGGGGTCGGAGCTGTTATGGGCAGCAGATTAGGGGCACATAGGTATAATGTAGGTTGCGGCGGTGTACGGAGCGGCAGATTAGGGGTTAATAATAATATGCAGGGGTCAGCGATAGCAGGGGCGGAAGATTAGGGGTTAATAAGTGTAAGGCTAGGGGTGTTTAGACTCGGGGTACATGTTAGGGTGTTAGGTGCAGACTTAGGAAGTTTTCCCCATAGGAAACAATGGGGCTGCGTTAGGAGCTGAACGCTGCTTTTTTGCAGGTGTTAGGTTTTTTTTCAGCTCAAAATGCCCCATTGTTTTCGTTTTTTGAAGCTGGCCGCGTCCGTAAGCACCGCTGGTATTGAGAGTTGCAGTGGCGGTAAATTATGCTCTACGCTCCCTTTTTGGAGCCTAACGCAGCCATTCTGTGAACTCTAAATACCAGCGGTATTTAAAAGGTGCGGGGAAAAAAAAGCCAGCGTTAGCTAGGCGGGTCATTACCGACAAAACTCTAAATCTAGGAGTTAGTGTTTTAATTAAATAACAACTAAAAAGTCTTTTCTCTTTTTAAGAATAGATATAAATTACAAACAAAGATATACATAGTGTTAGAAAAAACATTTGGCCAACAGATATGCTCACAAAGTATTTCAAAAATTAATTGCTTCAACTATGTGTTTAACTTCTTTCGGGGGAAGCAAATAACAAGAGGAGAATAAGCAAAATTCTGTTTCTACAATTCGCTAATAATTGAAAACTTGAAAATATACATACAGTTTATAAAACGAAAAGTCCCTTTCCGTAAAAAAAGTTCTAATTAAATAATAAGGTGTTCTAACTATGTGCTTAGCTTTTATGAGAAAGAGAAAGGAATGAGAGGAATACCCATAACCAATAAATTACCAAACAAATAAATAAACTATTAACACACTCTCATGTTTAACGCAGACAAATGTAATGAAATGTAATGCAATGTACAAATGTACGTGGTTAGAATGACAGAACTAACAACATAATTAAGCATTTGAAATGGATACAGTCCAAATAAGTATTAGACGTGAGGGCGAGTCACAGAGACACTTTAGCCCATATGTTGATTCGAATGCAATGTTTACAGACATGGAGATTAATAGGGAACCTAAGTGCATATGAGATCAAGGTATATATAAATAGTTTACATCGTAAAGTCCATATAAATCAGATTAGAACAACAGAAATTAAAAGGCGATAATAATAGAATATTGAGCTCAACTTACGAATACAGACAGAAAAGGGAAAATAGGATTGAAGCTACACGGACAAACGTCTAACTAATAAATAAATAAACTAATAAATTAATGAATATGTTTTTGACATTTGATACAAAGAATATAAGACAATAAAGACATCCTATAAACACACCTTTCAGACAGAACACACACCTGTTCATTACATTTAGGAGGGTTTCACAGTTAACAACGAACAACCAATCAGGTCACTAGCAGGTAACTTTTAATGATCCAATCAGAAAGAGTTGGAGAGTTGGGGATTTTAAAAGAGTGTTGTATATGTGAAGTTCTCATGCTATGACTACGGCTATTGCTGAAACGCGTAAGCGAGAGAATGCTACGCTATCTTTTTATATGTAGTACAAGGTTTTTTTACAGCCAGCTCAGCCCCATTGTTTCCTATTGGGAAATTGTGCACAAGCACGTTTTTCCAGCTTACCGCTACCGTAGGCAACGCTGGTATTGAGAGTTGAAGTGGAGCTAAATTTGTCTCAACGCTCCCTTTTCTGAGGCTAACGCAGCCATTCAGACAACTCGTAATGCCAGCGTTGGCTTAAGGGTGCGCTGGAAACAAAAGGCTCGTTAGCACCGCGGGTCTTTACCGACAAAACTCGTAATCTAGGCGTTAGTCTTTATAGCTTGCTCCTGGACAAAAGTTCAAATGTCTCTCAGATGACCTGTGCTAAGAACAGTTCCAGGAGCGGGGTGTCGTGCAATAAGTTATTATCTCACAATTGCTCGAGACAAAAGGAAAGTTCAGGTGGGTCCATCTTCTGGAGTTGGAAGAAAGGTGAGGTGCTCTGTCCTTGCGTTTTCTATAGGGAACCCTGTGCCAAGGCTCCCTACTCTTCTGTTGTTCTTCAGTAAATAGTCCAGAGTGACATGTTGTAGTTCCCATCTGTTGATCCTTCACCGATATGCCCAGGCCCTTTGAAAAAAGAATCAAAGTCCTGTTGACCCTTGTAGATGTGGGTATGGCCATCCTTAGAGACAATTAGGCTAAACGAAAAGCCCCATCTATACTTGATATTTTTTTCTTGCAGGGCTCTAGTAAGAAACCTCAAATCTCTTCTTTTCTGTATCGTCGTTGGACAGAGGTCCATGTAGACTTGAAGAGTGTGGTCCAGATACTGTATGTGGGGAAGCTGGCGGACCTTGGTCCATATTTCTTCTTTTTCTTTGTATTTTAGAAAGCGTATGATGACATCTTGTGGCGGCGAATTAGGGAGTGCCGCTCTAAGGCCCTATGGGCTCTCTCTTGCTTTATTGGTTGTGCCTGTAGGTCAGCTTTAATAAACTTAAATAGGCCTTGCAGGTAGTCTTGCAAATCTGGTGCCTGTACAATTTCGGGAATCCCCCTGATCCGAAGGTTATTCCTTCGACTCCTATTCTCAAGATCCTCTATTTTGTCCTGGAGGGAGTCAATTGTGGAGTCTTGAATTGCTGCACCAGAGTTAATGTTGCTTATCATTTCTGTTATAGTTTCTTGTGTGTCTTCCACATCTTCCATCCTTTGTCCAATTTCATTAATTTCTTTGCGCAGAGAGGTTATTTCTTTTTTAATGAGAGCTTTCAGGGAGTCAAAGTCAGCTTTATTTGGTAGATTCGCAATGTCTGCTTTGAATTGTTCAGCGTAATCTAGAGACAGCGCTATTTTAGTAGGGGTAATGTCTGTGCCAGTTTGCTCCCGGGGTTCTGTAGGGTCCTCTTGTGAATTATCCTGAGAGTGGAAGAATGCAGCAACTGAAACAGGATTAGATAGCTGATTTTTCAAGGCCTTGTCAGCCTTGGCTGATTTTTTTGCCGCCATATTGGGGAGTCTGGGGGTACTCGGACAAGCCTTGTCAGCAATATGGTAGTGTTATGTCTATATCAGGCTTGTATGTTGATCTTTGGAACAGAGGTCTCTATGGCAAGTAATCACAAGTATTGTTGGGTATTTATTTCGAAGAGAGAGTGTCCTCATAAATTCATATGGAACCCATTTAGTAATGTTGCTTGTATATCTTCTGCTCTGCAGTTTGAGTTAATGTGTTTGCTGTGTCAGCAATAGAAATAATAAAGTTGCAGTAGAAGATCCAGTCCTGGGCAGCATTATAAAGGGATCATTAGGTGCTGTAATGGTATGCATGTTCACAGCTCGTATAACTGTAAATGTATACCTTATGTAGGTTCAGCAAGGTTTGGGAATATCATACTGCTGTATAGTTATAGTGTACTTACACGAAGCTTGCCACATGGAGTCCATCATGGCGGTCGTGGAGCTACAATGTCACTGCCCAAGACTGTCCTTTAAGCCTCTATGAGTGATCCTTTATTGTTGTACACAGTGCCAGTGTGCTGATATGTCCCAGGTAAGCACTCGGTCCGTGCAGGGGTATGTGGGAACGGCTGTTGCGTTCTTGTCGGGTGGGCCCTGCTTGTTATGCCTTGCAAGGAGCGATGTAATCTGCCAGCTGTTCGCTTCAGTAGTTGTCTCGTGAGTCAGCGCATGTTGCGCACTGATTTAAAATTTTGCCCCCAGTCCTAGGAAGCGTTAAGGTGGGTGATCTAGTCTGCCCTAATACGGAGCTTTTGCAATACGCGGCCATCTCCTTTCCCGGCCAAGCTCCGCCTCCTAGCCCTGTATGTTTTATCTGAATTATGAAAGAACAATTTTGGCTTCATATCCCATTAAGCAGTAAATAAATGTTAAACATAACAATGCAAAAATGAATGGCGCCATCATATTGTAACTATGTTTTTCCCTTATTTCATCAGGTTGTAAGAATTTTGTTTGTGGTTATATTTGGTTTGGCCAAATATACGGATAAGAATTTCATTTGAAACAAAATTTGTTCAATTGCATTAAGAACTAAAGGGAAGTCTACAAAACATTCATTTTAAAATATGAAAGTACAGCAGCACTTTAAGCAAAAAAGTCACCGGGCAAAAATGGTTAAAATATTGTTACCTTTATTTAGAACATAGGTTAAAATAGTACACGGCTCCAAACTCCCTGACTAGTTTCGTGCTCAATTGAGCACTTAATCATAGGGTAAGTTTGCTAGGTGTCCTCCCCCCTATTTAAAGGGAAAGATACACCTGTAAGTGATATATCACCTTAAAATGCAATAACATACAAACATATAATATATATATATATACATATGTATACATCTCAATAAATTTACTGAACAGTGCATATACTATGTTAATGAAGAATAACATTCATTTTAGCAACAAAAATATTCAGTGCTAATTGGGACACGAGAACATACAGGGACTAGTAGAATTTTTACACAGAAAATGTAAACAATAAAAAGAAATGAGAAACATTTGAAAATTACAGGAATATCAATTATTCACTAGTACTACATCTTCTCACCACCCTATTGCTTTCACCCCCCCCCCCCATAACTATTCACTTCCTACAACAGACATCATTTTTGTACAATATATAAAAAATACTTTTTTTCAACTCACATTCCTCACTTTCTCCCACACCTGCTTCATAACAAGTTTGTAGTTATCATTGGAGACACAATTCAGATAAAGACAGGGGCAGGAGAGGTGGCATCAGCAGGCAGCAGAGTTACTGAACTAGGTAGACCTCTTATCAAAGTGCATAAACATTAAATATACACCTCCAAGGAAGGAGGAAAAGCATGTCTTTGTTTAGAGTCACTTAGCAGCAGTCAGTAGTTCCCTGAGGATTTGGCATTGATGACCACAGAGCAGGAAGGGCAGGAGAAGGATTGACAGCAGCAGCAGGCAACAGAGTTACTATACTAAGTAGGCCTCAGAGTACATAAACTTCAAAAATACAACTCCAAGAGAAGAGGAAAAACACATGCTCAGAGTCTCTTGGACACAGCGGCCAACAGGTTGCTACAATTTTTTAATTTAACCGATGATGACCACCACAGAGCAGGATAGGCAGAAGCAGCAGTGGCAGCAGCAGGCAGCAGAGTTACTGAAATAATTAGGCCTCAAATATGCAAACCTCAGAAATACACCTTCAAGGGAGGAGAACAAACATGTGTCTAAACTCCCTTGGACACGAGGGGTAGTGATTCACTACATTTTTTTACTTTAACTGATGATGACCACTACAGTGCAGGAAGGGCAGGAGATACTGAAAAAGGTAAGCCTCTGGTACACAAACCCCAAAAATAAACTTCCAAGAGAGGAGGACTAACAAGTACCTAGAGACCGTTAGACACAGTGGCCTTCAGTTTGTTACTACTTTTGACTTTCACTGAGGATGACTACCAGAGAGCAGGAAGGACAGGAGCAGAAAAGGCAGCATCAGGTAGCAGAGTTACTGAACTAGATTGGCCTAAAAATACATCAACTTTAAAAATACACCTCCAAGGGTGGAGGAAAAACATGTGCCTAGAGTCCCTTGGACATAGCGGCCAGCAGTTCCATGAGGCTTTGACATTGATGGATGATGACTACCACAGAGTAGAAAGAGCAGGAGCAGGAGAGGCAGCAGCAAGTGTCTTGGTAGGCCTCACAGTACATAATCCTGAAAAATACACCTCAAAATGTGGAAGACAAACGTGTTTAGAGACCCTTGGCAACAACATTTCTGGGGATTTGGCATTGATGGATGATGACTACATAGAGCAGGAAGGGCAGGAGCAGGAGAGGCAGCAGTAGGCAGAAGACTTACTGAACTAGCTAGGCCTCCAAGGGAGGAGGACAAACATGTGCCTAGAGTCCCTTGGATATAGAGGGGTACAGTTTGATATGATTTTTTACTTTAACTGATGATGACCACCACAAAGCATTAAGGACAGGAGCATGAGAGGCAGCAAAATTACTGAAGTAGGCCTCTGGGTTATACAGCCACCCCATAAATACACCTACAAGGAAAGTGACAAAGGGAGTGAAAGTAAATAAAGTTCTCACATTTCTCACCATCCCACACACTTGCTCATTTGAAGTTATCCTTGTTGAGTCAATGCAGAGATCTGTTTACAAAGTCCGTGTGAAATTCCTTTAACGTGAGCAGTATCTCTCAGAAGCCCAACGTAAACAAAAGGGAGAGATCTACTTTGAAAATAATGCTTTGGTGAAGGAAGGGGAATGCGCATTACTAGTGCAGAAAGCATGGTCTTGCCCGTTTCTTTGTCATTTCTTTTTATTTTTTATTTTCATAAAGCTTCATTGGTTAATTAGAAATACAGGTACATCATGTTAAATAGATTAGAACAACATTGAAACACAAATGAGAATATGGAAGTTGTATGACAATATTGCATCACTCAATAGTACTAACAAAAATATCAGTCCATCTGTACAGCAAGTTGCTAATAGCAAAAACAGCATTGAATGTCTTTGAAGTCTACCACTTTATACTTCCAGATCATGATCAGGCACATAGGTATTGAAACATACCGTATAAGATATGTTTCTGAACATTCAAATAGAAAGCTATTACATATAATAATAGAACTTTTACACTATATAAATTAAGATAATAGACAGTAACAATTCAATATACTAGTAAGTGAGGTAAAATATTTAATAAATAAATAAATCAATAAAGTGAGGTATAGGGGGATATTTATCAAAGGTCTGGCAGATTAGGTCCGCCAAACCTTGCTGAATATGAAGAGCAATACACTCTCCGTATTCAGCATTGCACCAGCAGCTCTTGTGAGCTGCTGGTGCAACGCCACCCCCTGCAGATTCGCGGCCAATCGGCCGCCAGCAGGGGGGTGTCAATCAACCCGATCGTACTCGATCGGGTTGAATTGCAGCAATGTCTTTAGACCGCTGCTTCATAACTGCTGTTTCTGGCGAGCCTGCAGGCTTGCCAGAAGCACTGGCCCTCAAGCTCCATCCGGAGCTTGATAAATGGGCCCCATAGGATCAAATGAGAAAAAAAAATAAAAAAATTAATGATATATATATTCCCTGTATATATATATATATATATATATATATATATATATATATATATATATATATATATATATATATACAGGTGGCCCTTGTTTTACAACGGTTCAATTTACACCGTTTCAGAATAACAACCTTTTTTTCCAGTCATGTGACTCCTATTGAAAAGCATTGAGAAGCAGTGCATTAATTAAAATAGCCAGTATGTGGAGCTGTCCGCTTGTGTTGCAGCAAAGCCAAGCAAGCTGAAATTAATCAGTTTAACCAGACCTGAGCTATCGAGCAGATTTCAAAGGAACAAGATATTCCTGTCTATAAATCAGTCCAGATTGGAATGCATAGAAAGAACTGTTTGCAGAATAATGCAAGTGAAGTCTGTGTTGTGTGATTATTTTATTAGGTTTATAATGCTGTTTAGCAAATGTTTTTGTTCATTTAACTTAGTTTAATTATATATTCTGTGTTGTGTGATTATTTTATTAGGTTTATAATGCTGTATAGCATTTAAAGTCTTCATTTCAAAGCTTTAAAAATAATGTATTCGGTGTTACTTATGACAATTTTAAGAGGGGCCTGGAACCTATCTCCCTCACTTCCCATTGACTTACATTATAAACTGGGTTTCAATTTACAACGGTTTCGATTTACAACCATTCCTTCTGGAACCTAACCCCGGCGTAAACTGAGGGCTACCTGTATATATACAGGTGGCCCTCATTTTACAACGGTTCAATTTACACCGTTTCAGAATAACAACCTTTTTTTCCAGTCATGTAACTGCTATTGAAAAGCATTGAGAGGCAGTGCATTTATTAAAATAGCCAGTAGGTTGAGCTGTCTACTTGTGTTGCAGCAAAGCCAAGCAAGCTGAAATTAATCAGTTTAACCAGACCTGAGCTATCGGGCAGATTTAAAAGGAACAAGATCTTCCTGTCTATAAATCAGTCCAGATTGGAATGCATAGAAAGAACGGTTTGCAGAAAAATGCAAGTAAAGTCTGTGTTGTGTGATTATTTTATTAGGTTTATAATGCTGTTTAGCAAATGTTTTTGTTCATTTAACTTAGTTTAATTATATATTCTGTGTTGTGTGATAATTTTATTAGGTTTATAATGCTGTTTAGCATTTAAAGTCTTAATTTCAAAGCTTTAAAAATAATGTATTAGGTGTTACTTATGCCAATTTTGAGAGGGGCCTGGAACCTAACTCCCTCACTTCCCATTGACTTACATTATAAACTGGGTTTCAATTTACAATGGTTTCGATTTACAACCATTCCTTCTGGAACCTAACCCCGGCGTAAACTGAGGGCTACCTGTATATATATACTGTGTATATATATATATATATATATATATATATATATAAGAAGGGGGATAAGTCTACCACTAGAAAACAACCAATACGTTATAAGTAACAATAAGGGTAAGGTAAAATTTCTTGGCACTTATCCCTTTTACTCCATGCCTGGAGCATCATTTCATGGATTTCTCTCAGAGGAAGCGTTATGTGAAAGGCCCTTCAGGGGCATAGTCCCTCTTTTTTATCATTGCTTACTCTGTTGTTCTATATATTATAAACAGTTGCTTGGGATGTTCGATCCTAAACTTACCAGATAGAATAAAAATAATTATATCTCCCGCTATAGAAGGAGCTTAGTCTGAGATTAGCAGATATATCTGTCTCCCAATCTTAGCCCTGCATTTCAAAGGCCTATTTTTTTTCTGATATATATTACTTACATTACAACAACAGGCGGTTCTTGATTTAACACAGAGTTTAAGTAATTTTAATGTGTTGTGTGTGTGTGTGTGTGTTACGTGCGGCTGCCATTTATTCTTTTCTCCCAATAAAATATGTACGAATGTATGCATGATACTATATTTTCTTCTTTTTGATAACTTTTCAATCTTTTTTTGTGTGAAACTTTGTGTGCATTTTGGTAAAAGTATTTACACTATTGCCCTTTCCCCCTAATTCAACAATATAATATTGGAAGCTTCACGTCTACCGCTCTAGAATTTAATACATTTTAAAGGAGAACTAACCATCACAACTTTGTAATTCAACAAGATAGTGTGTTGAAGGGGGGGGGGGGGGGCTCACACAACTTTTCAAACAGCTTTCTGTCTCTATGAAAATATTTCTTGTCTCTGCGAGTTAAAATGTAATGAATAAGTTGTTGGTATTTAAACCAGGAAGACAATATTTCAAAATAATGGTCTGGTAAGTCTTCTCAAGGCAAAACTTTGCCTTGTTCCAGTATACTAGACACAGTATCTTGTCTCAGTTTGTACCCACGAACAGGACACAGCTTTTTATTATGGAAAGGTAAATCTGGATTAATTGGAGTCATAGGTGATGTTGGCGACGAGATATGCCAGCTTGTGGAAATCAGTTTGTCTCAGTTTTTGAAAAATTCAGAGAACTGGGGATATTGCAATAGCCTATTTGACCTGATTCTAGTGAGTAGCCAGTCCGAGGATAGCAGCATCTAGCTGTACCAAATCTTTGTGAACTGAGTTGTGACTTGTCTATGGGCTTGATTATGAGTGGCGTGATAGCTGTTATAGCGTGCAATTGAAAAGGAGTTTATTGTGGCGAGTCAGAAGTAGCATGCATATTATCAGTTGAAAGTAAACACGTTCGCTTGAGCTCAATTGAATTTAGCACACGTCTGGATAGTGTGACTTCAGAGCTCTGGTTAACTGTTACGCTTGACTAAAAAGTTACACAAAACACATTAAAAATACATTTATTGGAATACACACACTACCCGACGTACAAAAAGCTTACTTCTACCAGAGTTAGTGCGCAAGCAGGAGCGATAAATAGCGCTCCACTCATAATCTAGCCCTATATAGGGTAACATTAAGCAACTCCCCCTCTCTCTAGGAAGGTATGACATTTGTTTAGTGACTCAAGGTTTAATCCCTAGCCAGAAGAAATTCTCAATCAGTGTTTGGGACCACACCAGAAACGCATCTGGAAGGGGTATAGGAATGGTCTGCAACAAATAAAGAAGTCTGGGTAAAATGTTCATCTTAATAATTCCTATTCGTCCCAGTCAGGAGATAGTTTTGTTTTTCCAGATGGAGCTAACAATAAGGGGAAGGTCAAATATAGATAGGAAGACTCCCAGATATTTTATTTTGTCTGATTTGATGGAAAAAGGACATTCCATTTTAAGTACTAAAAGCATCTTTTAAAAGAGATATACTCAGGAGCTTGGAGTTGATATAATTAAGATGAAAGTTATAGACTTGTTGTTAAATCAGCACTGCATGCACTGGCAAATGGCTGATGTTCACTTAGACTACCACCTCCCTATGCTAGGTAAAAGTGGATTGTACAAGTTTGCTTGGCATTTGATGCCAAACCCCCTGCACATCACTGCAAACTAATGAGCTGATTTGTCAAACAATCTCCGCTCCTTCCCCCTTTCCTGTGTACTCTGCCCCTTTTTGCTGAACGAAAACTAAACAAATGTGACTAATAAACATAAAAAAATTGTTACTATTCAAATTTTGTCCCATCTCCATTTGTTTACTTGTTATGCGGACAAAGGGACGAATGGGTCAAAATTCCAGATGTATTATTACCTTTATTTTATTCAGTGTTGCAGTTTATATGATGCTAAGTAAATTTTTCCAGGGCTGTGAAAACTAAAACTTAAGTACATAATTATCTAATCTTCCTCATCATCAGTGGCAACTTGTGCACTAAGAGAAAGTGAGATCAAAAAAGATATTTAAATGGGTGCTTATGCTTAGATTCAAGATGGGACATTTGCCCCAGTGTGCCTCCCATTCCAAATGCTCATGGTTGCAAGGATTTTGCTAGCTACTCTGATTTCTTATTACCTCCGCATTAAAGAACCATAAAATGTAATAGAATTGTACAACAACAAATACATAATGAAAAAGCTATGCAATAGCACTTAGGGCCCAGTGATCTCAAGATTTCTGGGCTGGCAAGCTTATTAAAGAATGCTCACCAGTCATTCTATTTCCCTGGTGAAATGATCAAAAGCCACTTCTAACCTGAAAACAGGGTGTCTCGCTAAGGGGCCTATACTGCATTTTTGTTTGGGGAGGAGATGCATACATAACAACAGTGCACAATAAAATTTGTATTTTACAAATCTTAAAACACAAATTATTGAACCATTCACTCAAAAATATGCAGGAAAAAATTGTATTGTTAAGGTGCATCAAAAATCTTAACAACATTCTAAAATTGTAATTAAACAGGAATAAATCATATTAAAATATGCACAGCATATATCATAATTTAAGCACACTGGATGTGCAAAAACACATACAAATTCGTACTTATAAATAAGTAAAAAATTCAAAGCATAATTGTAAATTTTTCGTAATATGGGCGTTCCATGGGTGTCTATGAAATTTTCTCTCAAATCCGCCCTACAGTACTCACACACAAACTAAAAATGCTTATAACCCTAATAGAAAAAACATATGCGTACGATAATATAGGCGAATGTAAGATGCTATAAGCAGAGAGCAGCAAAATGTAATTTATATCGGCTGCAAGATTTCATTTTTAAAGTGCACCCCTGCTCACTGGTAACTTCCCTCCACAGAGTGAAGTGTCCCTTTCAAGCAAGCTGCATTACTTTCAATAGGAGACATCTCACCACTTGCGCGAAAAACCACGTCTGATCTGCAGAAGCTTAGATCATTGGGCCCTGTGTCAGAAATTCAAATGAGCAGTGGAGTTTTTTTTTAAATAAAATGTTTTCCAAGATATCTTAATTTTCTTTCAACCTGTGTCATCTGACAGCCATCAGACAATCGCAAAATGAACATGCATATGTACTGTGAATTCTGTCACATGTTCAGTAAGAGCTGTTGCCTCAGAACATCTGCATATAAAAAGACATTGTGATAATGGAAGTGAATTAGAAAGTTTTTTTTTAAATTGTGTACTTTATCTGAATCATTAAAGTTTAATTTTGACTTTGGTGTCCCTTTAATAGAAAACAGCACTGCATAATATTATAAGAGTAATAGTAGGAACAGAAAAGAAAATTACTACATTTATACTAATAAATTGCTTTTACAAGACCATTTATACATTTGTTTCATAAAACCAATCTTTGTGGGGTTGACAGCAGGTGTTACCATGACAAAGAATCTATCAATCTAACAAACAATTAAACAAGGTAAATGGGTCAGTAATTATAATGTAAAATACAAAATAGTACTATTGATTTTACCAGAGTGCTATTTAATTGCATGATAATGCTAAATGATGCCCACAAAAATCTAACATATATGGATATCACAGTGCCCTATTCTTCTAGCTTAGACGATTAGCAAGATCTTTAATAATTAATATAATTAGAAAGGCTAGCAGCTTTCTGCCTTGTTGACAATTAAATTAAAAAAGTAATATCCTTGTGGTGCAGTGAAGTCAGAGTCTGGTGAGGCACTGGCCAGGATACGCCCGAGTAGCACATATATGAACCCAATAGAGGTATTTTAAATTTACAACTATATTAGCTGCATGCAATCTTAAAGGGACACTGAACCCAAATTTTTTATTTTGTGATTCAGATAGAGCCTGCAATTTTAAGCAACATTCTAATTTACTCCTGTTATCATTTTTTCTTCGTTCTCTTGCTATCTTTATTTGAAAAAGAAGACATCTAAAAAAAAAATGTATTCAGAACTCTGGACAGCACTGTTTTATTGGTGGATGAATTTATCCACCAATCAGCAAGATTGTTCACCAAAAATGGGCCGGCATCTAAACTTACATTCTTGCATTTTAAATAAAGATACAAAGAGAATAAAGAAAAGTTGATAATAGGAGTAAATTAGAAAGTTGCTTAAAATTTCATGCTCTATCTGAATCACGAAAGAAAAAATTTGGGTTCAGTGTCCCTTTAAACAACTTTCCAATTTATTCCTGTTATCTAATTTTCTTAATTCTCTATATCCTTTGTTGAAAAGCATATTTAAATAGGCTCAGTAGCTGCTAATTGGTGGCTACAGAATCACATAGATGCCTTGTGTGATTGGCTCATTTGTGTGCATTGATATTTCTTCCAAAAAGGATATCTAAAGAATGAAGCAAGCTAGATAATAGAAATAAATGGGAATGTTGTTTAAAAATTGTATTCTCTATCTGAATCAAGAAAGAAATATTTTTGGTTTTTCATGTTTCTTTAATTTCTGCAAAAAATTGGAATAAATCGTTCCACTAGGACAGATGGGATCTAAGGCCTGGCAGCAGAAATTCTGAAAATTAGAAAACTATATGGCACAGTCATATTCACATTCATATTCTATCTAATTTACCAAAACAAAATTATCAAAACCGCCATTCCCCAACACTAAATAAAGCTATTAACCACTAAACCGCCGCCCCCACATTGCCAACACAAACTAAATCTATTAACCCCTAAACTCTGCCCCCACATCGCTAACATTAACTAAACCTATTAACCCCTAAACCGCCGCCCCCCCAACATCGCCAACACTAAAAAAACCTAATAACCTCTAAACCGCCGTTCCTTGACATTGCAGACACTAAATAAAGCGATTAACCCCTAAACCGCTGCTGCCCTCCCACATCGCCAACACTAACTAAACCTATTAACCCCTAAACCACCACCCCCCACATCGCCAACACTAAATAAACCTATTAACCTCTAAACTGCCACCCCCCCACATCACCAACACTAACTAAACCTATTAACCTCTAAACCACCGTCCCCCATTGCCAACACTAACTAACCTATTAACCTCTAAACTGCCACCCCTCCACATCGCCAACATTAAATAAACCTGTTAACCCCTAAACCCCCTCCCCCACATCACAAACACTAAATAAAATAATTAACCTCTAAGCTGCCATCCCCTACATCACAAGCAACCTAACACCCCCTAACTTTAAGATAATTAAAATAGACCTAAAGTAAAGCGACAAAAAAGTAAATCTGTTCACCTAGTAACAAATACTGAATGTATTAGTAATAAGAACTGGTCATACAGTCATTAGATTATGAAGCTTTCTTCAAGATAGAAATAACAAAGTTCAAATGAGGTGCACAAACAGCCAGTTGTGAAAACGAATTTTCTTTTCTTTATTGCAAGTAAAATTTCAAGTTCCCTCCAGGGATACAGGAATCACAAGTTAGTAGCGAGTGGAAAAAGCTTCACTCTAGTGACTGTCTGCTGACATGTTTCGGCAATGAAGCCGTAATCGTAGCTGCAGTCTCAGGTGTGCACTAGTCTAATGAACCGGTTCCTTATACCTGATTGGTTTAAAAGTATAATTAAAACCACAGAAGCTAACCCCTACTCTCCTGACACATATTATAATAGGATAACAATTTTCTATTACAAAGTATAGCATACACATTTATGTGAAACCTAAGCTACATAAACATTCAACTACTGTTGAGGTTATTAATAATTGAAAAACAATGTAACAATTGATGAAATCCATTGTAAATATGATATAGATCATATAAGAAATGCAAGATTTAAAAATTTGTGAGAAACAGATTACACATAGAGTGCAATTAACAAACAAGTTTCAGAAATAAATAAGTGTATTTAAATGCATATATGCATGAGTGGTACTATTGCCCACATTAGCTTATAACGACATATGCACAATACAAAAGTATGCAAGTTGTACAACAATTACGCTTTGTGTGAGTAAGGATGAGATCATGTATACACAGACCAAGAACCAGGATATCATTCCCAGAAATTTAAAAAGGCAGGGAAGACAAATTTGAGGGGGTATCCTTTATCACCCAATACAGTAACCAGTTCCATCAAATTTGCAATATTATTAGAAAACACTTTAACATTCTAAAAGCGGATGATGGATTGATAGACATTGTCACAAAAGGGTGTAGATATGCCTTTAGACGTGGCACTAGTCTAAGCAACTTGCTTGCCCCCACACAGCTTAAGAATATAAATAATGATGTTTCATCATGGATTACATTCAAAGGAACTTATAAATGTAATTTTGCTCAGTGCATAGCTTGTGAGTTTTTGCAACAGGGAGAAGGTTTTTTAGGAGCACCGTGACAGGAGAGACTTTTCAACACTCTTCATGTTTGAATTGCAGAACAAAGTTCGCAATTTATTTATTAACTTGCACAGAGTGTTGAATACAGTACACAGGGCTCACAACTAGGGAAACTAGAGAGAGGATTAGGGAACATGTTTCAAACATCAAAGTTGGCAAACTAACTACTCCCTTGGTCCAGCACTTTAAGACACATCATAATACAAGTACTAAAACATTAAGATGGACCATTATAGAACAGGTTAAGTTAAATAAGAGAGGTGGGGATAAGGAAAGGTTGCTGGCAAAAAGAGAGGTGTTTTGGATACACAGACTCAGAACCAGAGTCGCAGAAGGTCTTAATTCTGAATTCGACCTAATAAATTTCTGGGAATGATATCCTGTTTCTGGGTCTGTGTATACATGATCTCATCCTTACTCACACAAAGCGTAATTGTTGTACAACTTGCATACTTTTGTATTGTGCATATGTCGTTATAAGCTAATGTGGGCAATAGTACCACTCATGCATATATGCATTTAAATACACTTATTTATTTCTGAAACTTGTTTGTTAATTGCACTCTATGTGTAATCTGTTTCTCACAAATTTTTAAATCTTGCATTTCTTATATGATCTATATCATATTTACAATGGATTTCATCAATTGTTACATTGCTTTTCAATTATTAATAACCTCAACAGTAGTTGAATGTTTATGTAGCTTAGGTTTCACATAAATGTGTATGCTATACTTTGTAATAGAAAATTGTTATCCTATTATAATATGTGTCAGGAGAGTAGGGGTTAGCTTCACTCTAGGTGTGGTTTTAATTAAACTTTTAAACCAATCAGGTATCAGGAACCGGTTCATTAGACTGGTGCACACCTGAGACTGCAGCTACGATTACGGCTTCATTGCCGAAAAATGTCAGAAGTTTCGCGTCCCTCTTGGACGCTTATTCATAGACTAATTTGTGATGTAGGGAAGGCTGCATTAGAAGGGGAACTCTCAGTTCAATTGGCTGTTTGCTAAGTACAATTTAATTAGAAACAGCCATTTATTTGTTAACCCTTTGTAAGCAGACCTCTCTATTGGTACATCACAAAGGAAAAAGTTAAAAACAAAATTAATGAACCTCTATTGTTTTGAAATATACAATTATATACATAGATGTCAATTTGAACAAAATTACATTGTGTCAATAAAGAAAGCAAAATCCAAAGTGAGAAATAAACAGAATGAAAAAATATATGGAAAAATAGAAACAGCAGGTTAATAGAACTATCAGGGCAGAACCATTAACCCTATCATAACAGAAACTAAAAACTATACTGTGTGTAATACTGTGTGTAATAGAAAATAATTAGAATAATTTTAAATCTAATAAATGAAATTAAATGAAGGAAATTCAGTAATAAACCATGTACAATATTGTGTACATATAGTGCAGGGGTCAAGGAAGTATTAGTATGGAACACTAAATTAATTATCAATAAAATAATTAATGTCACATTCACGGTTCATCCCTAGTGGTAACCGAGTTTTAAGTTTTAACATACAAAACAGTTCCTTTTTCTCTAAGATTTTAAATTTATTACCCCCTCTAATAGATGTAGTTGCGATAGCTATGATTTTAATGCTCATGTTGGCTTTATTTGTCATATGGTAACCATTGAAGTGATTGGCCACTGCCGAATCCTTATTGTAATTTTTAACATCTCTAGTGTGCTCATTGAATCTTTTGCGAGCCTCTCTAGAGGTTTGACCTGTATACTGCAATTGACATAGGTTTCAAGTGATAAGGTAAACCACAAATGTGGTGCAGCAGTTGGCATAAAACTCTATAGTGTATTCATTTCCTGTGCTGTGACTAGAAAACTTTCTCCACTCGCTACTAACTTGTGATTCCTGTATCCCTGGAGGGAACTTGAAATTTTACTTGCAATAAAGAAAAGAAAATTCGTTTTCACAACTGGCTGTTTGTGCACCTCATTTGAACTTTGTTATTTCTATCTTGTGGAACCGAGGTTGCACCAGTTACCAGTGTGTCTTATCTGCATATCTCAGCATACCGTTCTTGGTCTCGGAGGTTGCCGAGAATTTCACAGCATCACCCAGGTGAAAGAGGTTCCGTGAACCGGAAGAAGGTCCAGTGACGTCACACGCCATCAAGGAGGAATCGGGCAGAGAAGACCGGAGCGGTCAGAGAGGGCGTCAAGTGCCAGACCGGCTCCGTGTGCACCTGGTTTGCACACAGAGGGTCGTTTTTGTTATCTGCTTTCCTGCGGGCTAGGCCAGGTGACACTGGACTTTACGTGACCAAGAAGGGTGAGAGATACATTTGATATTACGGCATTAGGGCTATTTGTATTACTTTGTTTAGCCCCTCAGACATTCTATTTCAGCCATTGTCTGTGTTTCTATTTGCCTATATCACCAGTTGCCTCAGGTGCCGACACAAATTGACTTTTTTATGAAGCTTTCTTACCACGTGTTGGAAATGGAACCCCTCACCAGCCTCTAGTTGCGGCACAGCTCAATAAACAGGGCCAGTCTGATCAAAGTTGTGAAGTGGCTATACAGACCTCTGCTACCATGTAGCTGCACTGCCCTTCTGCTCTGGAGACCTGATGCGAGAGCGACGCATCACTGCACTCCACCTGCCAGCTCCAAGGGTCAATCAACAGAGGCATCTGATGCACATGTTCTTGGTCCAGCCAATCACAAATAACAGCATGCTAGGCTCGGTTCCTATCCGGGTAAGGCGGTAAAAGCAAATAGTATATCCGAACACAGACCTGGTTCCAGGGGTAAAGGTTGGAAATTCATCCGGGAGAGAAAGGTCCTTGAAATCCCAGCAATGAATAACAGCAAAAAGAAGGCAGTCCTGGAAACTTCTGAGATTAAATAAAACCAGCTTTATTTTGAATACATGGTTAAGATAATCGCACAAAAACAGAGAGTGCTGACTGGTCTTACGCGTTTCGACTTGTGCCGTAGCCATAGACCTGACAATGTGGAAGTCAGCCATGTTTAAAAACCCTTTCAATCAATTCTATTGGTTAATTACAAACGGAGGTAAAACTTCTCCTACAATACATTTAAACGTACTTGCTGGTTTTATTTCATCTCAGAAGTTTCCAGGACTACCTTCTTTTTGCTGTTAGACCTAAAGTAAAGTTACAATTATTAACTTACTACCTATTTAAAAATAAATGCAAACTTACTTGTGAAATAAAAATAAAACCTAACGCCTAGATTACGAGTCTTGCGTTAGCCTTAAAGGAACATAAAACCCAACTTTTTTCTTTCATGATTAAGATAGATCATGCAATTTTAAACAATTTTCTAAATTACTTCTATTATCTAATTTGCTTAGTTCTCTTGATATCATTAGCTGAAAAGCATATCTAGATAGGCTTAGTAGCTGCTGATTGGTGGCTGCACATAGATGCCTCGTGTGATTGGCTCACGCATGTGCATTGCTATTTCTTCAACAAAGAATATCTAAAGAATGAAGCAAATTAGATAATAGAAGTAAATTGGAATGTTGTTTAAAATTGTATTTTCTACCTGAATAATGAAAGAAAATGTTTGGGTTTAGTGTCCCTTTAAAAAGCAGTGTTGAGGGGTCCCAACGCTGCTTTTTAACACCCGCTGGTATTACGAGTCAGGCAGGTACAGGTGTACCGCTCACTTTTTTTCGTCGATTTTAGCATACCACAAATCCCCTTACGTCAATTGTGTATCCTATCTTTTTAATGGGATTTTCCTAATGCCGGTATTACGATCGCTGGAAAAAGTGAGCGGTACAGCCTCTCCTGTCCAGACTCCTAACGCATTTAAAAGTCAGTAGTTAAGAGTTTTATGGGCTAACGCCGGAACATAAAGCTCTTAACTAAAGTGCTAAAAAGTACACTAACACACATAAACTACCTATTAACCCCTAAACCGAGGCCCCCCCCACATCGGAAACACTATAATAAAATTAATTAACCCCTAATCTGCCGACCGGTCATCGCCGCCACTTTAATAAATGTATTAACCCCTAAACCGCCGCACTCACGCCTCGCAAACACTAGTTACATTTTATTAACCCCTAATCTACCGTCCCTAACATCGCCGACACCTACCTACATTTATTAACCCCTAATCTGCCGCCCACAACATCGCCGCCACTATATTAAAGTTATTAACCCCTAAATCTAAGTCTAAACCTAACCCTAACCCCCCCTAATTTAAATATAATTGAAATTAAATGAAATGAAATTACTACAATTAAATAAATTAATCCTATTTAAAACTAAATACTTACCTATAAAATAAACCATAAGATAGCTACAATATAACTAATAATTACATTGTAGCCATCTTAGGATTTATATTTATTTTACAGGCAAATTTGTATTTATTTTAACTAGGTACAATAGTTATTAAATAGTTATTAACTATTTAATAACTACCTAGCTAAAATAAATACAAAAGGACCTGTAAAATAAACCCTAACCTAAGTTACAATTACACCTAACACTACACTATAAGTAAACTAACTACCTAAACTAACTACAATTAATTACAATTAAATAAAATAAACTAAATTACGAAAAAACCCCACTAAATTACAGAAAATAAAAAAAGAATTACATTTTATTTTAAATAATTACGCCTAATCTAATCCACCTAATAAAATAAAAAAGCCCACCAAAATAATAAAATTCCCTACCCTATACTAAATTACAACTAGCCCTTAAAAAGGCCTTTTGCGGGGCATTGCCCCAAAGTAATCAGTTCTTTCACCTGTAAAAAAAAAATACAATACCCCCCAACATTAAAACCCACCACCCACACACCCAACCCTACTCTAAAACCCACCCAATCCCCCCTTAATAAAACCTAACACTACCCCCTTGAAGATCACCCTAGCCTTGAGCCGTCTTCATCCAGCCAGGCACAAGTGGTCCTCCAGAGGGTCCGAAGTCTTCATCCTATCCGAGCAGAAGAGGACCTCCAGACCGGCAGAAGTCTTCATCCAAGCGGCATCTTCTATCTTCATCCTACCAGAGCGGAGCGGGTCCATCTTCAAGACATCCGACGCGGAGCATCCTCTTCATCCGACGCCGACGACTGAATGACTGGTCCTTTAAGTGACGTCATCCAAGATGGCGTCCCTTGAATTCCTATTGGCTGATAGGATTCTATCAGCCAATTGGAATTAAGGTAGGAATAATCCTATTGGCTGATGCAAT
This sequence comes from Bombina bombina, assembly GCF_027579735.1. Taxonomy (NCBI): domain Eukaryota; kingdom Metazoa; phylum Chordata; class Amphibia; order Anura; family Bombinatoridae; genus Bombina; species Bombina bombina. Next base: position 328,891,695 of record NC_069499.1, read on the forward strand.
CAGCCAATCAGATTGAAGTTCAATCCGATTGGCTGATCCAATCAGCCAATAGGATTGACATCACATTCTATTGGCTGTTCCAATCAGCCAATAGAATGCAAGATCAATCCCTTTGGCTGATTGCATCAGCCAATAGGATTTTTCTTACCTTAATTCCGATTGGCTGATAGAATCCTTTCAGCCAATCGGAATTCAAGGGACGCCATCTTGGATGACATCACTTAAAGGGCCGTCGGATGAAGAGGATGCTCCGCGTCGGATGTCTTGAAGATGGACCCGCTCCGCTCCAGAAGGATGAAGATAGAAGATGCCACCTGGATGAAGACTTTTGCCGGTCTGGAGGTCCTCTTCTGCCCGGATAGGATGAAGACTTCGGACCCTCTGGAGGACCACTTGTGCCCGGATGCGTGAAGACGTCTCAAGGTAGGGTGATCTTCAAGGGGGTAGTGTTAATGTTTTATTAAGGGGGATTGGGTGGGTTTTAGAGTAGGGTTGGGTGTGTGGGTGGTGGGTTTTAATGTTGGGGGGGTATTGTATTTTTTTTTACATTTGAAAGATCTGATTACTTTGAGGCAATGCCCCGCAAAAGGCCCTTTTAAGGGCTATTTGTAATTTAGTATAGGGTAGGGAATTTTATTATTTTGGGGGGCTTTTTTATTTTATTAGGGGGATTAGATTAGGTGTAATTATCTTAAAAAATTGTAATTCTTTTTTTATTTTCTGTAATTTAGTGGGGGGTTTTTCCGTAATTTAGTTAATTTAATTTAATTGTAATTAATTGTAGGTAGTTTAGGTAATTAGTTTAATTATAGTGTAGTGTTAGGTGTAATTGTAACTTAGGTTAGGGTTAATTTTACAGGTCCTTTTGTATTTATTTTTGCTAGGTAGTTATTAAATAGTTAATAACTATTTAATAACTATTGTACCTATTTAAAATAAATGCAAAGTTGCCTGTAAAATAATTATAAATCCTAAAATGGCTACAATGTAACTATTAGTTATTTTGTAGCTAGCTTAGGGTTTATTTAATAGGTAAGTATTTAGTTTTAAATAGGAATAATTTATTTAATTATAGTTATTTTATTTAGATGTATTTAAATTCTATTTAAGTTAGGGGGTGTTAGGGTTAGGGTTATACTTAGGTTTAGGGGTTAATACATTTATTTTAGTGGCAGCGACGTTAGCGGTGGCAGATTAGGGGTTAATAAATTTAATATAGTTGCGGTGATGTTGGGGGGGCAAATTAGGGGTTAATAAAAATAATGTATGGTTCGGCGATGTTGGGGGCATCAGATTAGGGGTTAATAAGTATAATGTAGGTGGCAGTGGTGTCCGGAGCGGCAGATTAGGGGTTAATAATATAATGCAGGTGGCGGCGATGCCGGGGGCGGCAGATTAGGGGTTAATAAGTGTAATATTAGGGGTGTTTAGACTCAGGGTTCATGTTAGGGTGTTAGGTGTAGACATAGATTTATTTTCCCCATAGGAAACAATGGGGCTGCGTTAGGAGCTGAATGCTGCTTTTTTGCAGTTTTTTTGGGGGGGTTTCAGCCGGCTCAGCCCCATTGTTTCCTATGGGGAAATCGTGCATGAGCACGTTCAGCCAGCTCACCGCTGACTTAAGCAACGTTGGTATTGAGGTGAGATGTAAAGCTAAATTTTGCTCAACGCTCACTTTCTGAGGCTAACGCCGGCTTGCAGAAAACTCGTAATACCAGCGTTGTCTTAAGTGAACAGTAAGAAAAAAAGGCTCGTTAGCACCGCACACCATTAACGACAAAAACTCGTAATCTAGTCGTAAGTTAGTTACAATATTACTAGTAACTTACTACCTAGTTAAAATAAATACAAACTTACCTGTGAAATAAAAAATAAAACCTGCCCCCATTCAACCGCGGGAGGTGATAGACACCATTAAACGTATTAAACTTGGCAAAGCGGCGGGACCTGATGGTCTCCCCGCAGAGTACTACAAAATTTTAGCTCCTGACATAGCCCCTACTTTGGCGACCCTTTTCTCTGAGTATCTTTCTGGGGCCTCCATCCCTGACTCCAGATTTTCTGATGCGAACATCTGTGTGATACTCAAGCCCAATAGAGACCCCACTGTGCCCTCCTCTTACAGGCCGATCTCCTTACTAAATGGAGATTATAAATTATTAACTAAAATTCTGGCTAACAGGTTGGCAGAAGTCCTTAACTTTTTGGTACACCCCGATCAAACAGGCTTCGTCAAGCATCGTTCCTCGGTACTCAATTTGAGGAAAACGCTTGCGGTCATCGACCACTATCACAGAGCCCAAACATCTTCCATAGATACCCCACTGCCTGACGCTTGCCTTCTTTCTGTAGACGCTGAAAAGGCATTTGACAGGGTGGAATGGGATCATCTCTATACAGCGCTGACAACATTTGGAATAACAGGGCATTTCCTCGAGATCATACAAAGACTGTACGACTCTCCCTCGGCATCCATAGTCATAAATAACGGTTTGTCTCCTTCCTTCGAGCTGGGTAGGGGAACTAGGCAGGGTTGCCCATTGTCCCCGCTCCTATTTGATCTGGCAATTGAGCCATTAGCCTGTTACATATGCCAACACTGTGCTGGCCTTCGGATCCACTCACAACTCCTACACTTGTCTCTCTTTGCAGATGACTTGCTACTATATGTAAGCGATCCTGCCATAAATATACCTAAACTGTTGGACATCCTGTCAGCTTTGGTAGATTCACTGGCTATAAAATAAATATTGACATGGCTCCAAAATAATAAAAATAACACACTCAGCGATACAAATGTACATGTCACAGCGGGGTCCTTTAAATATTTAGGCATCCAGCTCCATGTTGACCCTATGCGCCTCTACAACCTCAATATTCCCAAAGTCATAGCTAATACACAGGCTCTTATTAGGGGTTGGTGGGGGCTCCCCTTAACTTTACATGGTAGAATTCACCTGCTTAAAATGATCATCCTCCCTAAAATTCTATACCCCTTGCAGATGCTCCCTCTCCTGCTCCACAACAAAGACATTCAAACCATTTCTGCTATATTTGCTTCATTTGTTTGGAGCCAGAAGAAACATAGGATTAGTAAAACAAAATTATCCATTTCAGTGAATGCGGGAGGCCTCAAGTTTCCCAATATCCAATGGTATAATTGGGCGACGCTGGCTAAATTGACCATGGGGTGGCTTACCAGATCTACCTATTTCAGCCCCACTGTAGAACTTGACTTAATTGCACCTCTTAATGCAGCTTATCTGCCACATGCTAGGCTATCGTCCCTCCCCTCCCACATCTCTCAAAACATACTCAGAGCGTGGCGCAAGATGTTCAGATTCTAGAAAATTGATCATGAGTCCACCAAATATTTACCTCTCCAAGGGAACCCCAAATTCATCCCGGGATACACTACACGGGCCTTCCAAATATGGGAGATCCTTGGGCTGACATCTATCGCGCAACTTCTTAACCCCACTACACTTCAAATTCTACCTTTCCAGGCTCTGAGAGAGACACATAACATTCCACCGGGCACTATGTTTGCCTATTTTCAATGTAGACACTATGTTAAGGCCCTCATTACTACTAACCAGCTCACAAGCACTAGTTCCTATATAGATAGGTTATACCGCATTACGCTAAGAGGCTCACACTCCATAACCAATATATTAGACACACCAAGAATAGGAAAAAGACAAAAAGAGGAGTCAGAGGAGGAAGGGGAAAGAATGGAGGCAAAAAGACAGAAATAGAAACAACTAGTAAAGGGATTTTTAATTTGAGCACAAGAGAATTGAGTAATGATGAGGAAAGGATCTTGAAGTTAGGGCTTTCTTTTGCACCCTCAAAGCCGTTAAATAAATTTGAAACTCATATAAATGTGAGGAAATACGTGAGAAATCTAACCCTTAAAAGGTTCTTTTTAAAAAATCCGATTGAAAGATATAATATTAATGATAATAGCACTAAGAAAGAGGATATGTATCAACATACTTCCCTTAAGATGAAGTCAAATTTCTACCCCAGTAGTGATAAGGGTAGTAACTTAGAAACATTCGAGAAAATGGTCTTAGCTGACCTAAGGAAATTGGAAGGATTAGGAAAACAAAATAAGAAAAATCTAACCAAAAAAGAAAGGGAAATATTGAAGGAACTGCAAAGTAATGATACAATTACCATAAAAATGGCGGATAAAGGGGGAGGGGTGGTAGTTTTAGATACCATAAAGTATAAGGAAGAAGCAGATAGGCTATTGAATGACAAGAAGACATATAGAAAGTTAGTTTTAGACCCAACAAATAAATACTTAGAGAAATTAAATAGGATACTTTTGAAAGGGAAAGATGAGGGAATTTTAACAGATAAGGAATATATGTATCTAAAACCACAATATCCAATAATTCCCATCTTTTATTACCTGCCGAAAGTGCATAAAAGTTTAGTAAATCCTCCCGGAAGACCCATAGTCTCTGGCATAGGATCACTTACAGCCAATTTATCTGAATATGTCGATAAATTTTTACAGAAATATGTTGTTAAATTAGACACTTATCTAAAAGACTCGACCAGTCTACTTAAACTACTGAATGAAATAGAATGGAAGAATGATTATTTATTAGCCACCTGTGATGTGGTATCGCTATATACTAATATTAACCACAATCTCGGTATAGAGGCAGTAGAAGGATTTCTACAACAAGACCCATTTTTAAAAAAAGAGCAAAGTACCTTTCTAATAGAATGCATCCGCTTCATTTTAGAACATAATTATTTTTCATTCGATGGTAATTATTACCTGCAAATAGAGGGAACAGCTATGGGCACGAGATTCGCACTGAGCTACGCAAATCTGTTTATGGGAGATTGGGAAAACCAATTCCTCCAGTTTGCGGGGCTCGGTGCGAGTCTCGTGCTTTTTAAAAGGTATATTGATGATATTATCATCCTATGGAAAGGAAGTGAAGAAGATCTGAAGAATGTTTTTGGAATAATGAATAACAACGATAAAGGATTATCCTTTACCTATCAAATAAGTAAGGATACTATAACATTTCTAGACTTGGATATTAGGGTAGAAAATAATAAACTGATAACAAAGACCCACTTCAAACCAACCGATTCTAACAACTATATCCATGCATCCAGCTGCCACTTTTCAAAGTGGAAAAATAATATTCCAGTAGGACAATGCCTGAGAATCAGGAAAAATTGCACTGAAATAGATGACTTTGAGGACCAAATTAAATTATTAGAGAAGAAATTTGTAGATAGAGGCTACAAAGAGGAGACTATAAATAATGCTGTTACAAGAGCCAGAAAAACAGAAAGGGAGACACTACTTACATACAAAACTAAAGTTAATTCAAACAGAGACGAATATGACGTACCATTCATAACAGAATTTAGTGATGACCACAATAGGATAAGGAAAATATTAAGGAAACACTGGCATATTGTTAAAAGTGACCCTATAGTAGGGGACAAACTACCACCGTTCCCTAGAATGGTTTTTAAAAAAACAAAAAATCTGAAATCTATGCTAGCCCCAAGCGAGTTTAAAAAAGGAAAAATGTTTCAGAAAGGTAAAGAAAAGGACTTATGGGGCAAATAATTAAATGGGTTTTTCCCTTGCATTTCATGTAAATCGTGTAAGCATAGTACAAAGAAGAAAAACATCAATATTCCAGGATTAAATATTCAATATAAAATTAAAGATGTCCTAAGATGTAGCAGTAGAGGTGTTATATATATGCTGCAATGCTCATGTGGTTTGATTTATATAGGAGAAACATCAAGAATGCTACGTGATAGAATCCGTGAGCACCTCTGGCAAATTGAAAAAGGTATATTAGAGACGCACTTATATCAGCACTTTAGAGAGGTACATAAAAACAGCACAAAAGACCTTAAATTTTGGGGCTTATGTAAAATAAAAGGTAATTGGAGAGGGGGAAATCTGGACACTTTGCTCCTGAAAAAGGAGGCTGAGATGATTTATAATTTTAATACCCTGCACCCAAACGGCTTAAATTCCGAACTGGATTTAAATCCATTTTTATCATAAAATAGCACCCACTTTTAAATTCACATGTTTCTATTAATTTTTCACCATCCCAAAAAATTATTACTATTCTAATTATTATATATACAAAATTTTTTAAAAATTATCATATTCAAAAATATTATATATATTTTTTGTAATTAAATAACACTTGACCACTTTGATTTAAAACTGCACTGTGAATCTAGGATTGTAGATATAATCATACTTTATTTTAAAAAGATTATATTTTAAAAGATTTTAACAAGATTATTGTACGCCTCTATAGCACAGCGGTAGAATTCCAGCTTAGCAACCAGAGTCCTCGAGTTCGATTCCCCATAGACTAGATCGGTTCTAGTAATAATTAAAATTTAGCTGGAGCTTAACTGTGGAAAAATTAATCTAAGGTTTTTTAATTTTTATGTAATGGTAGCGAATCAAATATTTGTTGTAGAATTATAGAATGAGGTTTATAAACACATATTGTAGCCACTCCCAGACAGTAATAAAGCTAGAAGCCCGAAATTAAGGATTCCACTATTTGGATACACTAAACTGTGCTACCTTAGCTAATATCATATATAGTCATAAGAAAACAAAGAAATTCAGAAAAGCCTGTGTTATGAATATGTTGGTTCATATTTAACTTGGGAGTATGGTCTAGTTGTATGAGCACTGAATGGTATGGAGGTAACGTCTTATCCCTTAGCCATGGGGATCTTAGGTTCGATTCCCTAGGAGGGATATATATATATGTATTATTACCTTTTTGAATAATAAATTTTATATTTGATAAATGCAATTTATATGTATGGTTCTCATATTTTTTTAATAAGGCAATACAGGGATTTTCTATCATGGCAATACAGGAGTTTTTTACAAATTACCCAATTGAGATAAGCGTAATTATAAGGAACAAATCCATAAACGATACGTTTGTCCGTGTGGACATGAGGATCCCACCTTTTAAAGTTTCACTTCCAGAGTGACCGGAGGAAGTGAAAAAACTAACAACAAATCAAATGCAGGTAGGGGCGATATAAGGCAGACCTGACTCTTACACTGGATCTTGAAAAAGCCCCACACCTTAGGGGTGAAACGCGTAGAAAGGTTTGGAAGGTATTCAAAGAGGACACACAGCGCTAACCAACTCTGCGTACAGAGTACTTAAAGAGCAGAGAATTGCTTCAGGCTGTAAGTCCGGATACGAAGGTAACTGAGGTAAGACTTGCGCAAGTGAAGACAGTTACGTGGTGGGACCCGGAGGTCCGTGACGCATCCATAACATCAAATCCACACAGAAGCCGATATACTCGGACAAGGAGAAGCAGGTGAGAGTGTCTGTACTGATATCAGGTCCCCCTGCTAAGTCACATCTAGACCGGACCACGGCAGTCCGTTGAAGTTTACTTGAAATAAGACTCTACTGTAATAGTTGATCCAGTTTGGGAATCCTTTTTAAAAGAAAGACCTACCTTTAACTGTTGTTCAATACTTTGGGATCCTCACAAAGAAGTGTAAACAAGAATTTCCTTTTAATAGAGCATAGTACGAAAGAGACTTGAATTACCAGAGTTTTGCCCTACACACATAAGAGAAGGTGTATCTCAATCTGACTGTGATAAGGAACATATCTATGGACAAAACCGTCTCATAAGATCAAAACGAATAGGAACCTTTATAAGGCACATAGAACAAAAATATAATTGCCTCAACAATTTTTACGGCATTTTTTATTGCATCCTTTTTTTTTTTTTTTTTTTTTTTATTGCATTCTTATTGCATTTGTATTGCCTTACTATTGCCTCACTGGGATTTATTTATTTAAAGATTATTGCTGCTATATTTTTACATTTTAATGACAAAGTGTGATTTTTAATGTTGATATTTTAATTGTGATTTGAAAGGTGTTGTGATTGATTAGTGTGGGCCACATGCATGATTGATCTTGTTGATTTCTATGTTCACATTATTGAATAAATTTGAGTTAATATCCACTCAGTTTTAGATTCTTTTTTATCATCACCTAAAGCATTTAAGGACATTAGTAAAATACAGACTTAGAAAATCAGTTTATTAACCCATTGCTTGGTATACTTAGTGTACTTCTAGCGCCACCTACACTCCACGTATTAAATAACCAATATATACAATGAGATAGTGGCCCATCTGGAGCAACAGGCTCTACAGACAATACATGACAAATGGCAGGGAACAAGGACAAAATCTATCACCATGCCTGACCTAATTGATAGCTTCTCCAGGGTCCGCACATCCACTCTCTCTGCATATTCGAGGGAAGCCCACACTAAACTTCTCCACCAGGCATACATTCTCCCGAAGCTTCGAGCTAAGATGATACCACAGGCAGTTGGCAGCTGTAGTAAGTGTTCCTTCCCGTCCCCTGACATTATACACCTCCTTTGGGACTGCCCCAAACTTGTTGGACTGTGGGGTAAACTTGGCTACTGGTTACAAAAGGTTTTGGGTGATAGAGTAGTCTTGACGTCTACTAACACCATATTCTTGCATGATTTCGAGGTTACATCGAGATACCGAAAATTCCTCTACCCTGTTATACTCCTTGCTAGGAGACTAATTTAGCAATTTGGGTGTCTAGCAAGCCCCCCTCCCTTTAGAAAGCTCCTACAAGCCATACATTACCAAGTGCTTATAGAACAATCAGATGTACAGGGTGATTTAGAGAAAATAATTAAAGTCTTTATACATAAATGGGAACCCTATCTCCTACATATACCCCCACAGGTGCGAAACAGGATAATCTACCCCTTCCGTAACTTTTTGTTTATGTTGGAAGAAAACCTCCATGGCAGATGGTGTCTCCCTCCCCCACCCTCCACATCTTGAGAGCTATGCCTTATCACTCTTCTGTGCCTAGGCCTCATCTGAACTTATCACACTTGCCTTTTCTTCCCCTGTGTGCCAGGGTGTGAGTACCCCCCCTTCCCCCCCCACCTCTATCCCCTGGAGTGGAGGGTTTGGTCAGGGGATTTCTCACTCTTGTTATGTATTAAGTTGATGTTTCTTTAATGTTTGTTATAATAGAAAAGTATGCTGGACTCTGTAGCAATGTGGAACCAATCTTGCTGTTAGCAGCACTTGCTTTTCAACTTATGTTTATGTAATAGTGACTCTCTGAATAATGTTCTCATGTTGTGGCGGAGCCAGTAATTATAAAAATAAAGTTATAAAAAAATAAAAAAAAATAAAACCTAAGCTTAAACTAAAAAAAAAAAAATAACATTACTTGTTTAAAAAAAACAAAAAAACTAACATTACTAAAAATAATAAAACCTAACATTACTAAAAATAATAAACATAAAATTACAAAAAATAAAAAAACTACCATTACAAAAAATAACAAACGAAATTATCCAAAATAATAAAAGTTATTCCTATTCTAATACCCCGTTAAAACAAACAACCCATCCCAAAATTAAAAAACCCTAATCTATGGGAGCAGGAGCCCTGGAGTCCAGTGGTGCAAAGTGCACAAATGCATACGGGGCACATTTTGCCACGCAGAGAGCCCAAAAACCCAAAACTCCCTGGGTAATGGTGCAGGCTGTGGATACCATGCCGGCTATAAAGAAGACGCCGGACCGAGAGGAACTAGCACTTGCAGCTTTTAATCAGCCTATGGACAGTACCCCAAGTTACCTTGCAGCTGCCATCCTGGTGGTAACCCAACACCAGCCGGCATATGAGCACCTTTTTGCACCCCATGCCCACGGCACCATGCCTACCTAGGTTTGCATCACCTCCCACTGCCTGATGACCTGATGTTGGAGAGGTTTTCCTTTTTTCCTGACTTCCAACCCCTTTTTGACCTAGGAGAGCCTTGCATTGAAGTGGAGTGTTGGAAGAATAAGGCTCTGCTTTACATCCAGTCCAGAAGTTGTGCCAAGGGAGCAAAGAGCCATCTATCCGCTACTTAGGAGAGTGGCTTACCCGCCCCCACAAGTTCCGAAGACTGCCAAAGACTGGAAGCGGAGAATCAGGCACAAAACTGAGGGGGAACAAGCTACAAACTTAAGGCAAACTTCACAGAGACGTTTCACTTGCTGGTATGAAACAACTAAAAACAGAACACCCCCAAAATTTAGCGACATTCATTAGATTGTGAATGACATTGTGGGGGCAGCCCCTTTGGCATTCAATGGGTTAAAATGTCTTGTAATTGTTTATAAAAAGAAAAGGACATATAAGAGCAGAATCCATAACATGGCTTTAATGAGATTTATTACAATTACATTTGTGTACTAATTTAAACTAAATATTTTTTAAAAAGTAACATTACTCCAAGATCAAAAAAATGTTATGGCCAAAAATTACCTAAATTGTGATGTGGGTAGGGGGTAGGGCAGCAGGATTTGGAATGCCTAGGGCAGCACAAAACTTAAATACGCCACTGCCCTGATCTATAATAAACAACTAATAGCCCTTAATAGGGCCTTTTGTAGGGAATTGCCCTAAAGATAACAGCTCTTTTGCCAAAAAATTAAAACAAATACCCCCTAACATTACAAACCCTTCACCCCCAAACCCCCAAAATAAAAAACCTAACTAAAAAAAAAAAAGAATCTACCCATTGTCCCGAATAGGGCATTTGTATGGGCATTGCCCTTAAAAGGGCATTCACCTCTTTTACATCCCATTAAAAATAAAAAATAAACTTAATCTAAAAAAAAAAAACCCTAGAATTAAAAAAACTACCATTACAAAAAATAACAAACGAAATTATCCAAAATAATAAAAATGATTCCTATTCTAATACCCCCATTTAAAAAAAAAAAAAAAACAACAAAATAAAAAAACCTGATTATAATAAACTACTAATAGCCCTTAATAGGGCCTTTTGTAGGGCATTTCCCTAAAGATAACAGCTCTTTTGCCAAAAAATTAAAACAAATACCCCCTAACATTATAAACCCCGCACCCCCAAACCCCCCACATAAAAAAAACCTAACTAAAAAATCTACCCATTGCCCCGATTAGGGCATTTATATGGGCATTGCCCTTAAAAAGGCATTCAGCTCTTTTACAGCCCATTAAAAATAAAAAAAGCCCTAATAAAAAAAAAAAAACACCCCCCAAAAAACGTAACACTAGCCCCTAAATCGGTACTCACAGTTCCTGAAGTCTGGCAAAAGATCTTTATCCCAGTGGCAAAGCATCTACAAACTAGATAAAGTTATACCTTTAGGAAATATTGGGTCGACTTGCTGGGCCTATGGTTTAGGCTTATCTGCTGTAAAATCTGTTTCTATAAAAAATTGCAAATCCAAAGCTTGCAAAAAACTCCCAAAATGGCTAATTTGTAAATGCAAATATTTGTTGATAGTGATTTTGCTAATGTGAGAAATAGATGGTCGTCTTTAAACAGCCTTTTTTAAATCTTGACTTTTATTTTTTATCTAGTACAATATCTTGGATCCTGTCTCCCTTAAAATAGAGCAACACATTTACAGACCTTAACCAAAAGATCTATCAGATAGCTACCAGCAGAGAATGACAGAAACACAGATTGTTCAAAACTACTTCAATTTTCCCACTGTAATACAAGACTTTTTCTCATTACCCAATTTAAAAAATGATATTGGCTTAATTCAGAGTATTTACCGTAGCCAGCTTCATATCTGTCATGCAATTGGACTGTCTACTTTTCCATTTAGAATGTTTCTATAAAAATTAAAGTCATTGGACTGTCCACTTTTTCATTTAGAATGTTTAGATAAAATTGTAAGTCATGTAGTAATAGGATAAATATATATTTTGGTAGTTATAACTAATTAAAAAAATTATAATTCTCTGTTTTGGTCATTTTCCTAGATTAAATGTTTCAATAATCTGGATATAATTTAAAACAGGAAAGTGAGTACTAGGCATTATATATATATATATATTTTTTTTTTTTGTTTAATTTCCAGCCATAAAACAATACAGGGCAATAAAGTCCATGGTAAAGCTTGTTAAATTGCACTGCTATTACAAGTTGAAAGTTATAGTTTGGGCTTGTGTGAAATCCAACCTGTACATATGTATTTATATGTGTATTTATATATTTACAGACATATATACACATATAAACACACACATAAATATATATCAAATATTTGTTTGATCATACCAGCTTAAGAAAAAGACCCAAATTAATAATCACATTGGGAACCTGGGATAACTGAAAGTGTATGTATCCCAAGGTGCACAGGGGACATCGATAATTAAAATAAATAGTCCAAAAGAAAGAAAATTGTAGAAAAAGAATCTGAAAAATAAAGTTATAAGGATGTCCTAGCCAGCACTTCCCATAAAAAAGAGGGAAGTATATAGTCTATAGAGGTGCAGTATGTATTGGGTGGTCTGAATCTACACAGGTCAAGAACAAGGAAATGCATAACGTAGAAAAAATACACATCGTTATTAATTACTGATCTATAAAAAAATGTACAATGTATATAGCACACCTTAAATATATAAAAAACACCTATGGCCATAATAATAGGGGACCCCTGATAGAATAGACGTCTATGAGGCTAGAGTATAGGGTATAGGCAATATCACTTTAAATATATATGTACACATATAAAGACATATATATATATATATATATATATATATATATATATATATATATATATATATATATATATATATGTGCATTAGAGCCCTTTGCTGTAAATTAGAGGAAATCATGTAAAAGCATATTTAGGAAATATTCATAATTTATAAAGGTTTTAACTATGTATTTACTGTAAATATTTCATATTCCAATGTTCAGCACATAGCAAAATTTGTTCTTGGTATTTATAGATATTCTATCAAACCCTACTCTAAAATATAAAGAGGAGTGTGACAATATTCTAAATAAAGCTTTAATGGATGGATTAATAAATAAATAAGAACTATGATATATGCAGGTTAAGTTTCCAGTCACCCCAACTTTCTATACAACACCTAAAATACACAAACAGAAGGTGCCCCCTCCAGGTAGCCCAATAGAGTCAGGAATGGGAGGGCTAACAGAAGGCGTAACAAAATATTTGGACTGGTGTTTATGGCCCTATCTCACCTCCTTACCTTCTTACGTCAAAGATACCACGGAAGTTCTGAGAAAATTAGATGATGTGGTACTCACCCCAGAAATAATCCTGGTATCTATTGATGTGGAAGCTTTATACTCCTCCATCCCTCACACTAAAGGCATTGCAACCATCAAGGATATTCTAAATCAAAGAGGTCAAAAATTTGATGACCATACTAACGGCTAGATCAAGAGTTTTGTCGGTAGAGCCGTGCGGTGCTAACGAGCCTTTTTTTCACCGCTCACTTAAAACAAATAATTACGAGTTTTCTGAATTGCTGCGTTAGCCTCAGAAAAGTGAGCCTTGAACAAAATTTAGCTCCACATCTCACCTCGATACCAGCGTTGCTTAAGTCAGCGGTAAGCTGGCTAAACGTGCTTGTGCACAATTTCCCCATAGGAAACAATGGGGCTGAGCTGGCTGAAAAAAAACTAACACCTGCAAAAAAGCAGCGTTCAGCTCCTAACGCAGCCCCATTGTTTCCTATGGGAAAATAAAAAATATGTCTACACCTAACACCCTAACATGAACCCCAAGTCTAAACACCCCTAATCTTACACTTATTAACCACTAATCTGCCGCCCCCGACATCGTCGCCACCTGCATTATACTATTAACCCCTAATTTGCCGCTCCGGACACCGCCGCCACCTACATTATACCTATGATCATCTAATCTGCTGCCCCTAACATCGCCGACACCTACATTATATTTATTAACCCCTAATCTGTCGCCCCCAACGTCGCCACCGCCTACCTACAATTATTAACCCCTAATCTGCTGCCCCTAACGTTGCCGCCACTATACTAAATTTATGAACCCCTAAACCTAAGTCTAACCCTAACCCCCCTAATTTAAATAAATCTAAAGAAAATTACTATTATTATCTAAATTATTCCTATTTAAAACTAACTACTATAAAATAAACCCTAATATAGCTACAATATAACTAATAGTTACATTATAGCTATTTTAGGATTTATTTTTATTTTACAAGCAACTTTGTATTTATTTTAACTAGGTAGAATAGTTATTAAATAGTTATTAACTATTTAATAACTTCCTAGTTAAAATAAGTACAAATTTCCCGTAAAATAAATCCTAACCTAAATTACAATTACACCTAACACTACACTATAATTAAACTAATTACCTAAACTACCTACAATTAATTACAATTAAATTAAATAAACTAAATTACGAAAAAAACAAACACTAAATTACAGAAAATAAAAAAAGAATTATAAGAATTTTAAACTAATTACACCTAATCTAATCCCCCTAATAAAATAAAAAAGCCCCCCAAAATAATAAAATTCCCTACCCTATACTAAATTACAAATAGCCCTTAAAAGGGCCTTTTGCGGGGCATTGCCCCAAAGTAATCAGCTCTTTTACCTGCAAAAAAAAAATACAATACCCCCCCAGCATTACAACCCACCACCCACACACCCCTACTCTAAAACCCACCAATCCCCCCTTAAAAAACTAACACTAACCCCCTGAAGATCACCCTACCTTGAGCCGTCTTCACCCAGCCGGGCACAAGTGGTCCTCCATACGGCAGAAGTCTTCATCCAATCGGGGCAGAAGAGGTCCTCCAGACGGCAGAAGGCTTCATCCAGGTGACATCTTCTATCTTCATCCTTCCGGAGCGAGTTCATCTTCAATCCAGCCAATGCGGAGTATCCTCTTCAAACGAAGTCCTAACGAAGAATGAAGGTTCCTTTAAATGACATCATCCAAGATGGCGTCCTTTGAATTCCGATTGGCTGATAGAATCCTATCAGCCAATCGGAATTAAGGTAGGAAAAATCCTATTGGCTGATGTAATCAGCCAATCGGATTGAAGTTCAATCCGATTGGCTGATCCAATCAGCCAATAGGATTGACCTCGCATTCTATTGGCTGTTCCAATCAAGACTTCTGTCGTATGGAGGACCACTTGTGACCGGCTAGGTGAAGACGGCTCAAGGTAGGGTGATCTTCAGGGGGTTAGTGTTAGGTTTTTTAAGGGGGGATTGTGTGGGTTTTAGAGTAGGGGTGTGTGGGTGGTGGTTTGTAATGTTGGGGGGTATTGTATTTTTTTTTTGCAGGTAAAAGAGCTGATTACTTTGGGGCAATGCCCCGCAAAAGGCCCTTTTAAGAGCTATTTGTTTTGGGGGGCTTTTTTATTTTATTAGGGGGATTAGATTAGGTGTAATTAGTTTAAAATTCTTATCATTCTTTTTTTATTTTCTGTAATTTAGTGTTTTTTGTTTTCATAATTTAGTTGATTTAATTTAATTGTAATTAATTGTAGGTAGTTTAGGTAATTAGTTTAATTATAGTGTAGTGTTATGTCTAATTGTAATTTAGGTTAGGATTTATTTTACAGGTAAATTTGTACTTATTTTAACTAGGAAGTAATTAAATAGTTAATAACTAATTAATAACTATTCTACCTAGTTAAAATAAATACAAAGTTGCCTGTAAAATAAAAATAAATCCTAAAATAGCTATAATGTAACTATTAGTTATATTGTAGCTATATTAGGGTTTAATTTATAGGTAAGTATTTAGCTTCAAATAGGAATAATGTAGTTAATGATAGTAATTTTATTTATATTTATTTAAATTATATTTAAGTTAGGGGGGGTTAGAGTTAGGGTTAGACTTAGGTTTAGGGGTTAATACATTTAATACAGTAGCGGAGATGTTGGGTGCGGCAGATTAGGGGTTAATAAATGTAGGTATGTGTTGGCGATGTTAGGGACGGCAGATTAGGGGTTAATAAAATTTAACTAGTGTTTGCGAGGCGGAAGTGCAGCGGTTTAGGGGTTAATACATTTATTAAAGTGGCGGCAATGTCTGGTCGGCAGATTAGGGGTTAAAAATAATTATTTTAGAGTTTGCGATGTGGGGGGGCCTTGGTTTAGGGGTTAATAGGTAGTTTATGGGTGTTAGTGTACTTTTTAGCACTTTAGTTAAGAGCATTATGTTCCGGCGTTAGCCCATAAAACTCTTACTTGCTGACTTTCAAATGCGGTAGGAGTCTTGACAGGAGAGGGTCTACCGCTCACTTCTTCCAAGACTCATAAAACCAGCATTAGGCAAATCCCATTAAAAAGATAGGATACGCAATTGACGTAAGGGGATTTGCGGTAGCCTTGAGTCGTGGAAGAAAAGGTACACCTGTACCTGCAGGACTCGTAATACCAGTGGGCGTTAAAAAGCAGCGTTGGGACCTCTCAACGCTGCTTTTTAAGGCTAACGCAGAACTCGTGATCTAGCTGTAAATTTCTTCTGGATTTATTAAGTTTTGTACTAAATAGAAACTATTTTAAGTATGATGGTAAATACTATAGACAAATAATGGGCACAGCCATGGGTGCCTGCTGTGCAACAACCTATGCAATGATGTCTTACTATTGTGGGAGGGCACATCTGATGATTTGTCAAGATTCATGCAGCAACTAAACTGTAATAATTGGAATTTTAAATTTACATATGAATTGAGTCATGAATCATTGTCTTTTTTGGATTTAAAAAATGTAAGATATCAAGATAGATTAGTGACAGAAACTTTTAGAAAAAGTATGTCTGCTAACACTTTACTTGAAGCATCAAGTCACCACCCCTAACATCAAATTAATGCTATCCCCATTGGCCAATACCTCAGACAAAAGAGGAACTGTTCATCAGACCTATTATATAAAAAATATGCAGATGATTTAAAGGAGAGGTTTTTAGCCAGGGGTTATTCAAATAAAGTTATTAAGAAGGGATATCAAAGAGCTAGGGAAATTTCACGTGAAAAATGACTATATGAATCAATTGATAAACAAGCTAGCTCAGAAGTGAGGTTTATTAGCACTTTTAACTCTGAGAGGGAAGAATTGAGAAAGATACTGTGGAGACATTGGAACATTCTAACCACAGATACTGACATCCAACAAATAGTAGGGGAATACCCATTACTGACAGCTAGACATGCTCCTTCTTTAAAGGACAGACTATTTCATAGTCATTATAAAGGGAACAATGATTGGCTAGGTAAACATCAAAATAAGGATGGCTGCCACAGATGCGGCAAATGTAAAATGTGTAAACATCTGGTGAAAAGCCAATATATGGTGGATAATATGGGTCACTCTCATAGAGTTAAGGGCCATATAACATGTCGCACTGAGGGGGTAGTATATGTAGCCTATTGCTCCTGTCCCCATTTCTACATGGGTAAAACCTACAGACAATTTAGGGAACGGAGGAAGGAACACAGAAGAGATATTCTTAATGAAAAAAATAAGGATAGCGGAGTAGCCAGACTCTTTTTTGAGGTGCACCAAAGCAATGTTCAAGAAAATTCATGGGTCTTGAACATATTAATGTTAGCGAAAGAGGGGGAGATTGGGATAATTCCGAATGTAGATGGATCTATAATTTAAATTCACTCCACTTTTTTGATAAATTAAAGCCATTAATATGCAATCTAAATGGAATATTTTATATATTGCAGCTTTTTGTCTACTAACTATTTAGCAAACAGGTATCCATAGCTAAATGTATTCCCATATTGATAGACTGTAGGAATGGGCCTGTATATGCTTGCATGCCCTTTAACACTAGGTTAAATTGAGTATTTATTTTGGCATATTAACTTTAGTGATATTTGGAAGTATATGTTTAGGAGCGTACAATCATATGCTAATCCAATGCTGATCACAGATGTTTGTTAGATTGTATTATAGTTTATGTGTAACAAGTTTTATTTATTTTTTTATTTAGTTTTTTCTTTGTGCAATAAGCAATCATGTTTCAAATCACCTGTGGGGCATATGGTAAATAGAGTAGAATCCTTACAGCAGATATCGAATGATTGTGACTGAGGAAGCCCTTAGTGACGTAGAGTGAAACACGTGTAGCGGTTTTTATTCGGCTGGAGCCGAACTCCACACTTTCTGTAATTACAGCGTTTTGAATACCTTCAACCCAGAAGCAGCTGTGAAAATCTCCCTATGCATACTGAGGATGCTTACAAGTCATACCGGAGAGTGGTGAGCGGTGCTTTTGAAATTACATGGGGTGAAGATATTATTATTATTATTTATTATTATTATTATCGGTTATTTGTAGAGTGCCAACAGATTCCGCAGCACTATAAACAAAGGCGGAGTACAACAAAACAATTATAGGGATCAAATGGGTAGAGGGCCCTGCCAAGAGTTGCACTGTTGTAGTCAGCTCTTAAGAAGGTGATCTACAAACAGCTGGACTCTTAGGCTTACATGCTAAGGGGGTTCAGGGGATAGCAATGGAGGAGAGGAACTGGTATAAAGAAAGGTTAGCGTAGGTTGTATGCATCCCTGAACAGTAGAGTCTTTAGGGAGCACTTGAAGCTTTTAAAACTAGAAGAGAGTCTTGTGGAGCGAGGCAGAGAGTTCCACAAGATGGCAGCCAGTCTGGAGAAGTCCTGTAAATGGGAGTGTGATGAGGTGACAAGAGAGGAGGAGAGTAGGAGGTCGTGAGCAGAGTGAAGGGGACAGGAGGGAGAGTATCTGGAGACAAGGTCTGAGATATAGGGGGAGCAGTGCAGTTGAGGGCTTTGTATGTCAGAATGAGAATTTTGTGTTTGATCCTAGAGGCAAGAGGAAGCCAGCGAAGGGATTGGCAGAGAGGAGCTAGGCGGCAGGTGGGGAGACCAGAGAGGACAGAGTTGCAGTAATCGAGGTGGGAAAGAATGAGAGAGTGGATTAAAATCTTAGTTGTGTCTTGTGTAAGGAAGTGTCTAATTTTAGAGATGTTTTTAAGGTGGAAGCGGCAGGCTATAGCCAATGACTGAATGTGAGGAGTGAAAGAAAGATCTGAGTCAAATGTGACCCCGATATCACGGTATCCAGAATACAGGTAACACTAGGAGGTAACACTGGGAATCACTGTGTGACAAGCGCATGTGTTTTTTTACCTGTCTGACACGGAGGAAGTCGCTGTAGGAGAAGCGTCAGTGTCAACCCCCTGCTGAACTGTACGTATTATCCCACTGGCATTTGTTCAGCTTACTTGGTCTTTAGAGTAAGTGGTTGGGATGGAGCGCAGGGTTGTCTGGCTACAAATATTCCCCTTTTAGTGTCTATAAGCCTGCTTGAACATTATTTACCCTGTTGCATAGGGAGCATTCAGTAATTTTCAGGAGGACCCTGCTTGTTTGGATATTTGATTCACCAACTGGTACTAATAACAAAGGATTTATACTTTGGAACTGTTTTCCAAATTAGTGGACTTACTAACCAATTTTCATATTGGGGATCCCTGCTTGCTTTCTGGGGTAATGAACGAAGTGCATATACTATTTACCTTAGACCATTTATCATGTGATTATCTTGATTTATTCACTTTTCTTTTTTGCACATTGTTTGACACTGTAATAAATTAGTGTGTGATATATCTGACATCCGTGAGTGAGTGTTTTTGAGACTCTGGCAGCTCCAATCAACGCAATTATTTTTGGCTTAATATGGGATTGCTGGATAAGGTTGACTAATTTTGTTCTTTTCTTTAATATTTAATCTTCTAAACCTCCATGCACCTGGGTACCCACGTCGGCATTGGAGTACGGTGGGTCCTGGACCATAGCCATTATTTCTGTTAGCTGGTACCAACCTTGTTATATATATATATATATATATATATATATATATATCTGTATATATCTATACTATATATAATCATGTATATACTGTATATATATATATATATATATATATATATAATTATATAGGTATAAATATATATTGTACCAAAAAACATCATATATATCTATCTATATCTATCTATCTATCTATCTATCTATCTATCTGTTTATCTATCTATCTAGCTATCTATTTATCTATCTATCTATATGTATAGATATATAGATAAAAAAATATTTATTTATGAATAAATAGAGCATATTCTTCTGTTTGAAGAACTTTGGAATGTGAAATATTCATATTTTCATGTCAAGTTAGCGCACATAAGAATATGCAATTGGGTTTGCGTGCAAGTAGGGTGTTTTTTCCCTTTTTTTTGCTCTATTGACTTCTATGGGGGAATACACGAACGCGCATGTGACATTCTAACTTTGGCTTTTTGCGCTTGTCAGGTTAGTGGACAAGCAATTTTACTTTCAACTCCTTATACAAGTGCAAGCCGACGATAAAAAAAACAACAACTTGTAGAGCAGTTAATGCACCAGTGGGAGCGTTAATTAGTGCTCCCCTTGTTTTCTGGCCCTGTGTGTGCAAAGATATCACATTGATAAGGGAATGCGTCATATCCTTTATTCCATTTATATTGTTTTCTAAGAAATGTATTAACATAATATTGCTTTACTCTGCTGATGGCTAATTATACACATATATCATTTTGAAACATATATATATATATATATATATATATATATATATACTGTATATATATTTATTTTTCTTAACAATAAATCAGATATTCCAAAGATATCTGATACTGAGCAAAGTTCTGACAATCCTGACTTACAATTCCTTATTGCAACATAAGTGGTTCAAGCTGTATCCTCAGCGATGGCAGACATGTCTCAACTTGTCAAAAACATGATACATGAAACCCTGGACCCAGACCTGGCACAAACCCTTTTTCCTGACTAGGAGATTGACAATGTTTCAGCTCCTAAGAAAAGGTCTGTGAAAACATGTCATCTGGAGTGTAATCCAGCTTCCAAAAAAATCAAAGCTTGCCTTAACCGCCACCGCTGGGGGAATAATTATGGAAGTTGAACACTCTTCTGAGAGTCATTCTACTAGGGTTCTGTCCCCTCCCAAACTATAACCCTCTCAAATGCCAAACCCACAGACTATTATCCTAGAAGGTACCTCTCAGAGGACTCTGATCCCGAGGGCCAAATCGAAGACCAAGACCCTTCTTATATAACCGTCACAGATAACCGATACAGATGTTATTTTAGACCCATTAGGGGTCTTATACACCACCACAGATCATCTGAGTGATCTCCATCCCCAGACATTATCAAAATTCTAGAGCAATGGTTACGCAAACCCCTGACAATAGTTCAGTGCAATAAATTATGCTCTGAACATCCCTGTCCTGTCCTCCCAGACAGAGAATCTGACAAAACTCTTGTTACCCTCATAACAAAAAATGGCCACAACCCAAGAAGGGGCACTGATATATCTTTAAAGGCCACACAAGATAAAATATTGGACCTAGTTAGTCCTTTAACATAAGTCCTTTATTTTGCAGATAATGCAATTTTGACTGCACAACAACAAGTGTGGGAATGGATTGAGAGCTCTATCTGCTTATTAGGTAATATGAATGTAGCATTATCTGTAGAACGCCGCAGGGCAGCCATATCTCGGATACATGCGAAATTAGCAGAGATGTCACGGTCTGAAGGGGCACAACAGCTAAGGTTCTCCTATTTGAGGCTCAAATTTATTAAGTCCTTCTCTTTCCCTTTTGACTGTAGGTTCGCACAAGGGAAATTACAGTCAGGAATTATCAAGCAGCGGTCATCCCTGCCCTGTTCTCCACCACTTAGGGCGAGGTGTCACACGAGTGCGCAATGGTGATCATGTGTATTGGTAATTGCAGACAGTGCATTGCTGCCCACTATAGGAGAAGCCGGGTGGACAGGGGTGAATATTTATGCCCCTGTCCACCACAGGATGATAAATTGAGCCCTTGGAGAACATTTTTTTTAAAGAACTACACAGATATGTGGCTACATTTACCACCCTGGGCAGGGCTCAAACCAATGTCCCCAAGGTGCTATACAACATAAGGGTTTTCCCAGGGCTGGGAGGTTCAGGGGTCAACTCTCCAGCCAATCCAGTTTTAAAGGTTTCTCAAGACAACAGTATTCGCCACCTCAATTCAGACCATTTTACCCCTCAGTAGCAGAGACTATAGAGCCTGAGGTGTTTAGAGACAACTACCTCATCAAATATAAAGAGCAAATGATCAAGGTGAATCATATTTCTCCCCAATGTGTTACCCCTTGCTCTCTATTTCAATGCTTAGAGACAAATCACAACAGATTCCTGGGTACTCCAGACAGTTCAGGGGTTTCAATTAGATCTAGTTAATTTTTCAACTCAAGCAGTTCCTCCTTCTCCCATCCCCTTTCCACCAAATATGCAGATACTCATCGACACAGAACTCTCCCAACTTTTGTTCAAATAAGCCATAGAGCATGCCACCCATACAGGCTTCCTCAGCAACATGTCTCTAGTACAGAAAAAGGATGGTATCTCAAGGACTTCAAAATGAAATCTCAAGGACTTCAAAATGAAAGGAATAAATAGAATATATTCTTCTATGTGAAGAACACTGGAATATGAAATATTCATATTTTCATGTCAGGTTAGTTTGCGCGCGAGCAGGGTGTTTTTTTACCACTTTTTTTTTGCTTTATTTACAGTTTACTTTCAACTCCTAGTACGAGTGCAACCCGATGAACAAAAAAACCTGAACTTGTAGCACAGTTAACGCTGAGCGGGAGCATTAATTAGCGATCCACTTGTAATCTAGCCCTGTGTGTGCAAATATATCACATTGATAAGAGAATACCTCATATCCTTTATTCCATTTATATTGTTTTATAAGAAAGAATAAAAAACAGAGGCGCCACCATGGCCTAATATCACCAGTACAGGTAAAATGAGCAGCAATATGAGAATGTGAATACTCACAAACATAAAGCACCCCACTGGTGCTAGTAGAGCAGACTGACACTTCTCAGTGGTTCAGCACACTGTATCCAAAGCGCAGAGACAGTCAGGAATCCTCTGACACTCCAATGTATATGTGCCTATGGATAAAGGAAAAAGCAACACGACATGGCCCAATATCATCAGGACAAGGGGAAAATAATAGCCTGATGAAACAGCCCTGAGTAGGCTGAGAAACTAGTTGCTGTGTTAATAAAGACTTTTTATACTTTTATACACTTGCTATTGTGTGTATTTTTTTTTCACCTCCTGTGATAAATTATATCGTTGATCCTGGTTCCTGTTGAGGATTGCTGTTTTAAGTCTACTGGGCGACGTTTTGGCTCCAGTTTGCTGAGATTGCACCTGCAGGTGCCCACCATCTTGTAAGTGCAAGCAATTGGTATTATTTTCCCCTTGTCCTGATGATATTGGGCCATGTCGTGTTGCTTTTTCCTTTATCCATAGGCACATATACATTGGAGTGTCAGAGGATTCCTGACTGTCTCTGCACTTTGGATACAGTGTGCTGAACCACTGAGAAGTGTCAGTCTGCTCTACTAGCACCAGTGGGGTGCTTTATGTTTGTGAGTATTCACATTCTCATATTGCTGCTCATTTTACCTGTACTGGCGATATTAGGCCATGGTGGCGCCTCTGTTTTTTATTCTTTTTTAGATTCCATACTACAGGATAGCCATCCTTTGACAGAGTGCAGCCTCAAACATCTGGGAACTGTCATTACCCTGGACTCATAGACTTTCACATCATCATTATTTGGTTTTGAATTGGTTTTAATATTTTTTCCAATCTATGTTTATATTCCAGTAATATATATATATATATATATTCTCATATATATTTATATATATATATATATATATATATATATATATATATATATATATATATATATATATAGTTTTTTACTATTATCATTTTCAGCATTGTGGTTACTTACTTATGTCCACATTTTAGATTTTTTAGGGTTTTATTTATAGTTTTATTATTGTTGCTATTATCATATTTCTAGATTTAGGCCTGTTTTTTTCTGTTGAGACATTACAAGCACTACCATATCACGTATTATATTGGAACTGAGGAAGCGCCCCCTAAGGGCGTGGTGTGTCCACTGAGTAAACACCACTCTCTCCATACATACTTGTTTTATAAGAAACTTATTTATATAATATTGCGTTACTCCGCAGAAGGCCAATTATTCTTATATATAATATTAAAACATATAGCGACCCTATCACTCCCACCCTCCAAATTAACTTCTATTCAAAAAAAGGTCTGCTCCACTCTAAATAAATTCCCCATCTCTCTACGCCAGCTAGCGAGAATTATCGTCATCCATGCAGGCCATATTTCCAGGTTCCTTGAATTACAGAGCAATGCAGTGGCTCAACACTTACACTTATACAGTGGACCTTGGAAATAGAAGTTGAGCTGTACTAACATATGTGTGACCACTAGGTGGGGGTGGTCATTTATATAGGAGTAATTCTATGTAATATCCACTAGGTGGTAGTATTGTATTGTTGTTCATAATGTATAGCCAAACAGCTATTTGTGATTTGCTCATTTGATGCATATTTAAGGCCCACTGTAATTATACATTCTATGCATGAATAAGGGCTCAGTGCATAGCCATAAACGTCGCATTTATGTGTTATTTATTCCAATAAAGGAGACAATGGTGAGTACTTGAAAGGAGTGGTGCTGGATTTGTTACTCTCTTTTGAACTCCACAATATGGAAGCCTAGAATGGCAGGGCCATTTTCAGTTCCCTACCAGACTTTTTCATAGATTCAGACGCCAGCTTTTTAGGTTGGGGAGCCTTGTACGACTTTCAATCCATGGGGGCAAATGGACACCAGAAGAATCCTCTCTCCATATCAATTAACTGGAATTGATTGCTGGATCATTTGTGATTTGCTCATTCTCAGAACTGCTGTGTACTCCTTCGAATGGACAATATCTCAGCAGTTCAATATATCAACAGACTAGGGGGTACCAGGTCACAGACCCTCTTAAATTTAACAGAACAATTTTACTAATTCTGTTTCGATTGAAAGCTGTAGCAGAATACTTACCAGGACAGTCCAACGTCATAGCAGACTGTTTTTCAAGGTATTCGAGTGACTGGAAGCTGTTTTTCCAGCAATTTGAGCAACTGGAAGCTTTAGATGTGTCTTTCTCCATTTACAGAACCTCAGGGGCTCCTTCTCCCTAGTTCTCTTTTCATCCAGGACCAATGCTCAACTACCAACCTACTTCAGCTGGTTCCCTGATCCAGGAGGCAGTGCCACAGAACGCATTCCTGCAGACTTGGCCCCAGAAGGTGGCATACACCTTCCCTCCATTCTCGATGATTACCAGAGTTATTCTCATGTCCGCAGACTTCACGTCCAGTTGCTTCTCATCACACCCTTTTGGCTAGCCCAAGCTTGGTTTCCAGCCCTTTTAGAACTTTATGTTCAGATTCCTCTGTTAATTCATCCCTTCCTGGCTCTCCTGTCGTATACTTCAAAGAAAGGATTGCCAGAAGTCTGTTAATTATTCATAAAAAATAACTTTTATTGTAGCATATTAAAAGTTCGGGGGATAGGCATATCCCAGTGTCTCACAAGCAGGCTGACACGTTTTGGTAAACACTCATAGCCATAAAAAATACATGTACAATGGCAACTTTAAAACCCTCACACAAATCCCTGATTGGTTGAAGGTAAAGAGGCACACCTGAGCAATCTGATTTAACCCTTTAAGAGCTGTATCAAACCTGATAAAGATTTGCAATATAAAGACATATATCAACCAGCATAAATGTATCTTTAGATTATACACAGATATCCTCATCTCCTTTTTTGAACAACAGCCTTCATTTTCTAGCCTGCGATTTCTCAGGCCTTTCGTCAACAACTTGTGGACTGTTACAGGACTCTTGGACTCCAGGAAAAAGACAAACTTACCTTACAGCCTGGTCAGAGTGCCTTGCTGGTGCGAGGATGATGACCCCTACTCAGCCCCTCTTGTAATAGTGGCTAATTTCCTGGCTCATTAATATGAACATGGTAAGGCTTATAGGACAATCAAGCTTTTCAGATCTGCCATTTAAGCAGCCCACTTGCCAGTCAATGGTTTTTCCTTAGACAAGGACCATTTGATTTGTCATCTCATGCATGACATACAATTTACAGTACCTTCAGCTAGATATAAACATATTTGAGACGTCACTTAATTTTTTTTTGTTTAAACCCTGGCCTTCTAACCCTCAATTGTCCCTTAAACATTTATCGGGTAAGTTAGCTACCCTCCTTTGCCTACTTTCATTTTGCAGGGTTTCTGATGTTCAAGCTAGATAGATATGTTTTTACTTTCTCCCCTTCAGGAGTACTTGTCTCAGTGCATAGATGGACTAAAATGTTTTATTCTGAAGTCTGTTATCCTTATCTAGAAACTGAACCCCAACTATGTGTGGCAGCATGTTTTAAAGAACACTTAACACATACTTTGTCCATAAGGGTTTTTTCAGGACCCCTTCTTATTTCTTATGTTCCACCCTTCCATCCAGGTTCTTCCTCAACACTGGCTAGATGGATTAGAATGATTATGTAACTAGCTTTAGTTCCATCATCATTTGGGGCTCATTCGGTCAGGGGTGCTTCAGCCTTTCATGCTTTCTTTCAGGGATTTTCCCTTCAGGATCTTCTTACAGTGGTGGATTGGTCTTCTGATTCATTTTTCACAAATTTTACTTCAAACCTATCTCTCATGCTGCTCTAGCTCTTCTAGATGTTTAGCTTTACAACAGCAAAATAGGAGCCTCCTGTCTTGCAATAAAATTATTATTATTATTATTATAAGGTATTTGTAGAGCGCCAACAGATTCCGCAGCACTATAAACATAGGTGGTATACAAGGTAACATTTATAGGGGGTCAAATATGTATAGGACCCTGCCGAGAGTTGCACTGTTGTAGTCGGCTCTTATGAAGGTGAACTACAAACAGCTGGGCTCATAAGCTTACATACTAAGGGTTTCAAGGGGATAGCAGTGGAGATAGGAAGGTTAGTGTAAGTTGTATGTATCCCTGAATAGTAAAGTCTTTAGGGAGTGCTTGAAGCTTTCAAAACTAGGGGAGAGTCTTGTGGAGCGAGGCAGAGAGTTCCATAAGATGGGAGCCAGTTTGGAGAAGTCTTGTAAACGGTAATGTGAGGAGGTAACAAGAGTGGAGGAGAGTAGGAGATCATGAGCTGAGCTAAGGGGACAGGAGGGAGAGTATCTGGAGACAAGATCTGAGATGTAGGGGGGAGCAGTGCAGTTGAGGGCTTTGTATGTCAGAGTGAAAATTTTTTGTTTAATCCTGGAGGCAAGAGGAAGCCAGTGAAGGGATTGGCAGAGAGGTGCAGCAGATGAAGAGCGACGTGTAAGGAAGATGAGCCTGGCAGAGGCATTCAATATGGATTGTAAAGGAGCTAGGTGGCAGCTAGGGAGACCAGAGAGGATGGAGTTGCAGTAGTCAAGGCGGAAAAGAATGAGAGAGTGGGTTAAAAGTGTGACCCCAAGACATCGGGCATGTTGGGTAGGGGGAATGATGGAGTTATCAACAGTTATAGAGAAATGTGGGGTGGAGATTTTGGAAGGGGGGAAATAAGGAGCTCAGTTTTGGAGAGATTTAGCTTGAGGTAGTGAGAGGACATCCAAAATGAGATATGAGAGAGACATATAAAAATTATGTTAGCCTTGGTGACACTATAGTCACAATTTTATTAAAGACAGAAAGTGAGTATTTTACCCTCCATGGTATACCCTCCCAATAATAATATTATTAATATTAATTTTGATTAAATGATTGTGTTTTAATGGTTCACAAGTTTTCTTATGCAGCATATCTCTACTGAAAAACCTAGATATTATGCAAATTATCTACCCTTCCTTTTCAGTGGGATAATTTTGAAAATTTGAATGTCCTGTTCATTTTGTGATCTACACAATACTTTCTGTTGTCCCAGACGGGGCGCCCCATGTTTGTTCGTCACTGATGCCTGATTCACCAGTTTATTGTTCCAGTTCTATCTGTTCGGTTCCTGTTTTATTTGAGTAAAGAAAGAGGAAGAGAAAGTAGAGAATATAGATTATATGTTATATTCTAAGCACTGATTGGCTAAGAGTTTATTACATTGTTTCTTTTACTTTTCTCAATGTTTTTTACTGCTGGAGAGTTTAAGTACAGGAAGTTAAAGCAAAATACTCACCTCCTGTCTTTAATAAATTTGTGACTATAGTGTTATCAAGGCTAACATAATCCTTATTGTGCTTGCTAATATTATTATTACTAATATTTTTTTTTCTGTTTTGAACTATGCCTGAAATGCAATGGTATATATGTATTCATGTCCGCTCCAAACTTTACTGCCTTAACACTGTTGTTAGGATAGCATAGATCCCATATTGTTACCCGCTTGGATGCTACCCACTTGATTCTTGAGTTCCATGTCAGCTGAGTGTTTCTAGTCCTGAAAACATAGGCCTCTATTTATCAAAGTCTGATGGACCTGATCTGACAGTGCGGATCAGGTCCGCCAGACCTCGCTGAATACGCAGAGCAATACGCTCTCCATATTCAGCATTGCACCAGCAGCTCACAAGAGCTGCTTGTGCAACGCCGCCCCCTGCAGAATCGTGGCCAGCAGGGGGTGTCAATCAACCCGATCGTACTCGATCGGGTTGAATTGCTTCGATGTCTGTCCGCCTGCTCAGAGCAGGCGGACAGTGTTATGGAGCAACGATCTTAAGACCGCTGCTTTATAACTGGTGTTTCTGGCGAGTCTGAATACTCGCCAGAAACACGGCTTTCAAGCTCCTTTCGGAGCTTGATAGATAGGCCACATAGTGCTGTTGCAGCTTATGTTGGTTTTATGAATTTTTAAAGGTGTTAATGTACATGTAAAATGTAAAATGTCCTTTAATTCGAACTGAAAGAAGAAGATAAATAATGTTCTATTGTTTAATAAAATAAATGTTAAATTAATCTTATTAAGCTTTAAGAGTGCTGGATTCCCTCTCTTTATTAGGGAAGCAATATCTTACCTTGCAACTTTTTTTTTAAATTTAGCATAATAACAATAAAAACTCGATTAATTGCTCATGTGTCACCTATTAGTATCACTACACACTATTAAAAGGGATCAATCAACATACAGGTTCTGTGATGCAATCATTAAACTCTCAAAATCACTGTTTTGTTTGACGTTAATCCTACACATTTGGTTATGAAATCAGATTAGAAAGACAGATAATAACTGTTTTCAGGATGTGATATGAGCTGCAATGGCATTTGTGACAGAAGTATTCTGGGATTGTGATCACTGGGGAAACACACTGACAATACTGGATGAAGTAAATTATTTACCAAAAACAAGAGTGTGATCAACCATATAGGGATATTTGGACATAGCTGTACAAAAAATAAAATAATGGTTAGAAAAATGATTAACATAAATAATTCTAAACATCAGGAATCACTGGATTTTAACCCTTTAAGTGCTAATGACAGCTCTGAGCCATCACAGAGTTTCTCACACTGGTGCTAATGACGGCTCAGAGCCGTCATTAGCACTCTCCCACCTTGAGGGGGATCTGGGGGCTCCTAACCACTCCTACCCCAGCGATGTTAAGTATAGGAGGAAGGGGCATGCTTCTTAGAAGCCTGTATCTCAGGCATCTAAGCAGCTACAGACCCCCAAGTACCACTGCTGGAAAGGTAATCGCCTAACCTTTCCAACAGTGTAAGTCTTGGGGGTCTGTTAAAAAAAAAAAAAAAAGTTAAACATTTTTAAAAAAATAAATAAATAAATAAATAAAACCTTAAAAAATATTAGCACCCAGGTGGGAAAGTGCTTAGCACTCAAAGGGTTAAAGATCATTTTATATCTACACATTATAACCCATTATAAAGAAAGATGCACCCTGAATCTTTTATAACAATTTTTATATGTATATGTTCTATTTATTTATTTTTAGATGGCTGTTGAGACTGTGCTCTTGGTTATCAGTTTACTGTAATAGTCCCAATGAAACTGAAGTGTTGGGTGTGGTTCACTGGAGGGGTCCTCATGACTGGGAAGACTGTTAGTTGAGAATATAATGATTTATGCCTTTTCCCCTCAAAGTGATAGGTGGATTTGTTGATTTATTAATTGTTCATGAGTACTATATAAAGACAGAAAAGCTATAAGAGAAATCTAACTAAATGTGTGTGTGTCTTTCCATTGTATGGCATTGTTAATTGTATTTGGATTAAAAACTTTAAACAACTTTAATAAAAATGATTACAAAATAACAATAATTAGAACCGTGAGGTAAAACAGCTAAACATTATTTTTTTTGTTTAAGTAGAAAACTCCAGAATAAGCAATTGCATATTGGTGAACATTACAGAATGATATACATGAGTATACATGTATACCTGAGTGTATGAGTTACACACAATTAACTTTATGCTAGAAAAATATAATATAAAAACATGTGATTACATATATAATATGTTTTATTTCCACTCCTATGCAGTTTCTTTATTTTCCATCTGAGTCCTATATAGTTTTCATCATAAGGGACCTTTCCCAGCCTGCTATTTCTGAACCTGATTCTGCCATGGACCTTCCTCACTCCTACTGTAATACTGCCTAGTGCTTTTGAACTAGCCTCCTCAATCTGCCTGTTAAATGCTTGGTGTACTTAAACTGCTTCCCATCTATTTGTCTCATCCAGTGTTTCTCCACTCTGTGTTGCAAGTGACATTATCTCTGTGTACCACTCCACCAATCTTGAATTGTTTCTCAACTGTAATGCGGCATACCTTAGGTTGCTGGTTGCATACACTTTCTGATTTGATGTCTTATCTTAGATTGTAACTGGCATGTAGAGGCTGCTGGGCACATGCTTCAGTTCTGAGACCTGCTATTTTGTAATACACCAGGTATATAGGGGTTACAATATGCATTTACTGAAACATAATGTTTGGCATTACAATTAGTGAATAAATAAAGGACCTCCAATGCAGATGATATGAATACAAACTCCAGCAGGAACACCTCCCACTTACAACATTGAAAGTTATTTTGCCTATTTTGAAATAACTTCTAATTTAAAAATCAAGAACAACCATTTAGAAAGGGTGTGTGTGTGTGTGTGTGGGGGGTGGGGGAGGGGGGAGGCATGGAGCTCAGAACAAAGTTTAAGGGGCCCATTTATCAAGGTCCGGACGGAGCATGAGGGCCCGTGTTTCTGGCGAGGCTGCTGGCTCGCCAGAAACAGCAGTTATGAAGCAGCAGTCTAAAGACTGCTTCTCCATAACCTGTCCGCTTGCTCTGAGCAGGCGGACACACATCGACGAAAATCAACCCGATCGAGTACGATTGGGTTGATTGACACCTCCCTGCTGGCAGCCGATTGGCCGCAAATCTGCAGGGGGCGGCGTTGCACCAGCAGCTCACAAGAGCTGCTGGTGTAATGCTGAATACGGAGAGTGTATTGCTCTCTGCATTCAGCAAGGTTTGGCGGACCTGATCCACACAGTCAGATCAGGTCCGCCAGACCTTTGATAAATATCCCCCTTTGGCTTAAATTTACACAAACAATGAAAATAATTGTGTATTTGTATTTGAGCCAGAACCTTAACTCTGTTGACATTTAACACACTCAAGACACAGGGGGATATTTATCAAAGGTCTGGCGGACCTCGCTGAATGTGGAGAACAATACGCTCTCCGTATTCAGCATTGCACCAGCAGTTCTTGTGAGCTGCTGGTGCAACGCCGCCCCCTGCAGATTTGCGGCCGCCAGCAGGGAGGTGTCCAATCAACATGATCGTACTCGATCGGGTTGAATTGCGGCGATGACTGTCCACCTGCTCAGAGCAGGCGGACAGGGTTATGGAGCAGCAACCTTTAGACCGCTGCTTCATAACTGCTGTTTCTGGCGAACCTGCAGGCTCGCCAGAAACACGGGCCCTCATCCATCCGGAGCTTGATAAATTGGCTCACAGCCTTCTGGGTGGACCATTTTTTTTTTTTTTTTAAATACTATTTTTATTGAGAACAGCAGGAAGGATACAATTGAGTGTGTACATACACCTTGCAATTTCTTAGATACAGTAAGAAAGAAAAAAATGACAGCTATAGAAATCAGCAAGTACTTGATAAATAATAGCAGACAGTACAATAACACTCTGAGTCAAGAGCTAGATCCATCCTTCCCTGTCCTCCTTTTTCTCCACCCCTGGATAGGGTAAACTTTTCTATATTACTGTAACATCAAACAATATATTTTTAACCGTTATGAACTGTTCAACCAAGTATAGGCTGGGACTTCGGAGTGGTTTGTGGTAGTTTTTTTTTTGTATGCTCTATGGTATGCGAGAGAGAAAAAAAAAAAAAAAAGGGGGGGGAAGAGGGAGAAGAAGAGGGGAAGGGTTGTAGGGAGCCGGCTTCAGGAACTGCATGTTAGTGTATATGGCAATGTTATCTCTCCCCCTCCCCTCGCCGTTATGTGATTGATACAAGAATCCCCACTCTCCCCTCAAGGATGCTGTCAGCATGTACTCGGTATGTGCAAAAGGGATTAAAATTTGTCTCTGGGAGTCAAGGCTAAGTGATACAATGTACCGTCTCCATTTGTTTATGAAATGTTTGAGTCTCCTATTAGTGTCCATCTTGGTGTCTAGTTGCTCAATGAGCAGCTGCTTATGTAAACGATGTTTGAATGAGCTAAAGCTAGGAGCAGAGTCCTCCGTCCAGAATCCCAAAATGACCTTCCTAGCAACCAAAATGATAGTGTCCAGTAAGGGGGTATCTTTGAGATGGTGGTCACGCCACTCCAGGAAGCATATCTGTTCCACCTCAAGTTGGACCCCTAGCTTAATGACCCTCGAAACCCAGAAGGCAATCTTACCCCAAAACTGTTTAGTTTGTGAAAAAAGTGGAGGAAATCCGGATCACTCAATTTGCACTTGCTGCATTCATTCCTCATTTCAGCTCTCCACTTAGCTAACCTTCTGGGTGTAATGTAATCTCTGTGTAGCATTCTAATCTGCGATTCTCTTAGGGACATGGACAAAGTCGCTCTTCGAGCGCTCACCACGCTCTGCTGGATTAGCTCCGCAAGGTCGTCCCTTTCCACACTTCTGGTCCACTTATCCACTAATAGGGTTAAGTTTTCAGATTCAATGTGACTTAAGAGCGTTCTATATATTCCCGAGATGGTAAAGTTGCCCAGTTTAAATGAGGATACTGTCATGGCAAATGCATGTGGTTCCCAGAATTGTGGGTCTCCTCTCATCAGTTGGTCAATATAATGCCTCAATTGCAGATAGGCATAGAAGTGGGTCCGTGGTAGCCCAAATTGGGCCTGGAGGTCAGTGAAAGATTTAATGCATTTTCTAGGAAGGTCCAGAGCATCCCCCACACAGCATAGCCCCTTGGTGTTCCATAGGACAAAGGGAGAGGAGTCTGTTCCTGGGGGGAAGTCAGGATTGTTTCGCAATGGGATCATTCTAGGTGCCACATAGCAGTGACCGACGTGTCTGAGGGCTAGTTGCCAAGCCCTTAGTGTGTCCTTGTAGAGGAAGCTATCCTTAAGCGCCGTATAAGGACTACTGAACCCGACGAAGAGCACTGGAGCGAAGGAGTTGCCCTACCGCTTGGTGGTTTAGGAACACATCCAGTTCGCCCTTGCTGGCGAGGTATCTGTCCCTAGAAGCCTGGCATGGTCTGCCACAGTAGGCTTGATAGGATTCTGTCAGGGCTTGTTGTAGTGTCTGTAACTTGGCCTGAGCCTTTTTCCGTAGTGCGGCCACATAAGAAATGATATCACCTGTTAAGACTGCTTTTGCAGTATTCCAGAACAGCTCAGGGTTACCCTGGTGGGCTTGATTGTCCGTATAGAAGTCATTCCAGGCATGCGTTAAGTGCTTCAAGAAAGCATCTGAGGTGTATAAGAAGCCTGGGAATCGAAGTGTTTGCTTATTAGCAGGCACTGCTCCCAGTGAGTTCACAAGTCCCGTAGCCTATCACAGACCGGGTTTGGTGCTAAGTTAAAGTCCCCCCCGAGTATGATGTCTTGGCCCAAATACGGGGACAATGTTTGAATGAGTCTAGTCCAGAAAGCTGTGGATTTACAGTTCGGGGCATATATGTTGCAAATTACCAAGATCCTGTGATTTATTCTAACCTTAACTATTAGAAAGCGTCCCTCTTTGTCTTTGTGAGTGTTTAAAATCTCTGTGTTCCCCCTCCTCCCGAACAAGATAGCTATACCTCTGCTAGAATTAGTGTATGAGACATGTTCAACCGCTCCCACCCAGTCCCGTCTAAGTTTTTCATGTTCCACCTCCGAGAGGTGTGTCTCTTGCACAAGGGCAATGTCAGCCCCCAGCCACCGTAAGTGTGTCAGAATGGTACTTCTTTTAGCAGGTGAATTAATCCCCCCTACGTTCCATGTCACTAATTTCACCGCCATTTAAAGGGCCATTTGCGGAGTCCATCTAAGCCGGCCCTTCGCAGGAAAGAAATGGGGAGGGACAAGGAGAACAGCAAGCGGGGGAGAGAGGGGGGAAAGGGCAGGAAGAGCAGGGAGAACAAAAACAAAAACAAACACAACAAAACAAAGCAAAACAAAACAAAGCAAAACAAAACAAAACAAAACAAAACCAAACAAAACAAAACAAAAAAAAATTCTCTCTTTTGTTTTTTTATATAAGTAAATAACAATATATACATTATACTGCACTGATAGGCTAGGTTCTCTAGAATGGGGATGACCTTTTTTTCATCAGGATTGTCATGAGTATTTAAGCTAATGGTTTCCGGGTACGCCACTCCCGGACATAGAGCCTGTGTCCCATTCTTTGAGGAGACCATTAAAAGTGTAATAGCAGTGTGTACATAAACTAAACAAATCCAATAGAGCATAGAAATACATTTAACCAATATTATTGCGATGTCAGGAGTGTAGATTCGGTTACTATAGACCCACTCAACCACTAACACAATCTGTATGATATATTGCAACATTGATATCATAAAAAAGAAAAAAATAAGATACTTTACAATCTGGTGTTTCATTTCCACTTTAACACTGCATGTAGAATTGGAGTTAAAGTAGCCCCCTTGCTCCGGTCTTGGTGTCCGGGTTTCTGTCCCTGACCTATGGAGACCAAAACTCAAGAACCACAATATTATCAACACATAGAATAGAATTGGAACATACATAAACATA
This sequence comes from Bombina bombina, assembly GCF_027579735.1. Taxonomy (NCBI): domain Eukaryota; kingdom Metazoa; phylum Chordata; class Amphibia; order Anura; family Bombinatoridae; genus Bombina; species Bombina bombina. The sequence continues at coordinate 328,926,858 of NC_069499.1, forward strand.
ACAATGGAACTTTTTATACACAAAGCAGACATCATAATCCGTTACTAGGACTGTTTGACATTTTCCCTATATATGAAATCTTAAACTTACTCAAGGTCAGAAATTCAAATCCTATCAACCTGGGTCTGAGTGTGATGGGCCAGGAGGGTCACCCCCTCTTCTGTTATGTTCTCTTCCCAGGTACTCTGTAACCTCTCGTGGGGAGTCAAAGAATCTAGGGCCTGAGGGAGTTAGTAGTTTAAGTCTGGCAGGGTACAAGAGATATACCTGTCTACCTTCTGCATTGAGTCGCGAGCATAGCGGGGAGAATTCTTTACGCTTCCTCATTAATTCTGAGGAATAATCTTGAAAGATAAGCAATTTAGAACCTTCATACATTATGGGGGACATCTTCCTATATGCGCGCAGCAATTCTACCTTCAGTTGAAAGTGTAGCAGCTTGACCATTACTTGTCTGGGTTGTGTATTATCCCGCTCCGGCTGCCTTTCAGGCCCCACCCTATGAGCCCTTTCCACACTACCTTTGAAAATATTGGGGATAAATTTAAGTACTAGAGGTAGGGTGTTCTCTACAAAGTGAATTAGATCTCTGGATTTTACACTCTCAGGGATCCCTAAAATGCGCAAGTTGTTACGGCGGGATCTATTTTCCAAATCCTCAAGTCTCTGATGTAATACAATATTTTCTTTCACTAGTACATCTATCTGAGTACCATGGGTAACTGCTGTGTCTTCAAGCCCTGACACCCTATTCTCCACTTCTGTAAAGCGGACTGAAAATTGCTTCATCTCTCCTGCTAGGTGGTCTAAGCCTTTCTGTAAGCTATCAATTCTGGGGAGAAAGATGGAGGAGAGCTGCTGTACCACTAAATGAGATTCAGAAGGTACCCCATTAAAATCCTGCACAGCAGAGGGTGTATCCTGTGAGTGGTCAGCAGTCCCCCTGTTCTTTCCTGAGGATTTGTTTTTCCCTGACATTTTGCCCCACAGTCAAAAATCTATCCATACACAGGTATAGACACTACTAGAGGTAGTAGCACACCACCCCCCAACACTCAGAAATACAAAAAAAAATAAACAGAAAGTCCTTGCAAAGCAGTACTAGCTGTATTTTGGCTCAGTTGGACACGAGAGTACAGCACAGATTGTGCAGAGTCTTAATTGTATGTTCTTCCTCTGAGCCCCCAGAGAGCAATCCGGCAAGAAGCAAATGGTAGAGAGAATGTCTTTCCCCTTTTTTTTAGCACAGTCAACTATTATAGGTGTAGGAGTAAATGTGTTGACTTTCAAATGTGAGGCTGCACCCGATGTGTTATGGTAGCCACAGCCAAGGATTGTCCCTGTTGCTTGTAGAGGCTGTGATAAATCCCCACTATGCGTGTCAGAAGGGCTACAGAACAAGACCCCTGAAGTGGGTAAGGCCGGTTGTTAGGAAGCAAAAAAAGTTCTCTGCTGAGTAGGCCTTCTATGACCTTTACTGTGACTCTCCGCTATTAGTATGTCTTCTGGGTCTTTCTAAAACACAGTCTAGGCCCAAGTGGTGTCACCAAAGCTAGATCTAGGGACCCTTGTGTGGATAGTGTTCCTGTGTCTTATATATTAGAAAACTTTTATCCCACTATGTGCGCTTTCTCCCAATATCAGTGTATAGGGATCAAAGGTTACCTTGTCTGACGACCATCGGTTGTGTGCTGTGGGGGTCGCGAGGTGCAGCAGACCCTACTCCTGAGCGATCCGCTGTAAAGTGTGGGATGCCTTTGCTCTCAGGATAGTCAGTACGGAGTTCCTTACTCTTAGGCCTCTGACCGCGTGGTCTTAGCTTAAGTCCTGCTTTGCGGTCCGCGGCAACCAATATGGCTCCTTTTCGCGCCTGTTTTTGGAGGGTTTGATGGACTGTTAGCCTCCGTCCGAGTTTAGCCCCGCTCACCACAGCAGTTCCCGTGCCTATCTCACGGTCAGATCCCCGCAGGACAACACCCTCCGCAAGCTGAATAAGTTTGTTACCGTTGGCAGCTGCGTGAGGGTTCACCGGTGTTGCGCTCCGCTGTGTTTCAGGCTGGGGATTCAGTCACTGGGGTCACCCCGATTGAGTGAAGGCATCGGTCTACTCTCCGCCAGCAACGATCAGATCGTGTGGGTCAGTCCAGGAGCTTACGACCTCTCCTCCCCAAGATGGCGCACCTGCATGTGCTGTCTATTCGCGGTGGGGGCGAGATGGACGTCGCCAGTGTCTTAAGTGCCGAACACCGTGTGTGTTAAGGCTATGCTACACTTGATTATTTGCCTGGGTGGACCATTTTTAATTACTGTACTCTTTATTGCACTGCATTTTATGGTAAAACAGTAAACAATACACCTGTCATTTTTACAAATGTCTGCTGGTGCTTGCCTGAACTATGCTGGAACATTCTGTATTTTTATTGTTAGATACAAAAATATGAAGTGAAAAGTGTTATTTTTTCCCCAGTCTGCCACCTGAGTCCCTCTCTTGTAATGCTGGTGGGAGTCTGTTTATGCTATTTCTGTCTTAATTTATCTTCAGTCGGTGGGGTAGCCAAGGCACTTTAACCACTTCACTGCCATCAAGATATGCTTGGTAAAACAAGCCAGTTGAGAGTAAATGGCTGATTGTTATGGTTTTGATCAAAGAAAAACTAAGGGAAAATATTGAGGGAAAAAATTGTTCTTTCATTTCAGTATAATTGTATTGTAATTAATGCTCTATTGTGACTAAAAGTATAATATATTTTGTCACTGTGGATATGTATATAAACAGTTACTGTTACTATATGCAACTATTGTTCCTTGCTAATTGATGTTTTGTAATGTTTTATTTCTTGTCAGTTAATGAAAATAGGCTCTTTTTCTGTGCATAAGAAAGATGCACTTGATATTATTTCCTGGTTAAAGGGATAATCTAGTCAGAAATAAACATTTATGATTCAGATAGAGCAGGCAATTTTAAGCACATTTCTAATTTACTCCTATTATCAATGTTTCTTTGTTCTCTTGGTATCTTTATTTAAAAAACCTGGAAAGTAATTTTAGGAGCCAGCCCGTTTTTGGCTCTGCACCAGGGTAGCGCTTGCTGATTGGATAGCTACATTTAGCAACCAATCAGCAAGTGCTACCAAGGTGCTGAACGAAAAATTGGCCAGATTCTAAGCTTAGATTCCTGCTTTTTTAAATGAAAATACCAAGAGAATGAAGAAAAATGTATAATAGGAGTAAATTAGAAATTTGCTTAAAATTGCATGCTCTATCTAAATCACAAACATATATTTTTGACTATACTATCCCTTTAAAGCCTTTAGGGTTAGTAAGAAAAAACTGGACTACTTTCAAGTAGCTGAAAACTTAAAATCAAATTGATGCAATAATCATATTTAATAAAGTGTTTAACTGTATATGTACTGTAAATATTTCACGACCAATGTTTTTCACATAGGGGAATATATTCTAAATATTTTTATATATTCCTATATATACGTACCTGTATATATCTATATCATGTGTGTATATATATATATATATATATATATATATTTATTTATATAGGTATAGATGTATATTTTTACCAAAACATCATCAGATATATATCAAAATATTTATTTAAGAATAAATAGAACATATTCATCTATGTGAAGAACATTGAAATGTGAAATATTCATAATTCATGTCGGGTTTAGCGCACTTGAATAAATGCGATCAGGTTAGTGTGAGAGTATGGGTGTTTTTTCCAGTTTGTGCACTCCTTTGAAGTCTGTGGGGGAATACGTTAACGTGTTTGTGATATTCGAAGTTCCACATTTTGCTCTAGTCAGGTTTTCACTCTCGCCCTAACACAAATCTGCACATACAACACTCACAAATCTGCACATATGCCTCACTGACTCAGTAAGCTCTTACCTGGCTAGAACTAAATTACTGGAACTTCCAGGGGAAGCATCATAGTTTAAAAGTGTGACTCGAACCATGATGACTAGTAGCAGAGTCATGGGTGAGGTGTGGCATAGGTATTGTCAAGGTGATCTAGGGCAGCCCTTCTTAAACTGTGGGTCGCAGAACCCTAATGTGGGGGTTGCGGGAGCTGTGGGCATTTAACAAACAGTCTGACAGCTGAGCAGTGACGTCGGTAAGACACGCAGGCTCAGCAGCAGGAGATCGTAAATTTAAAAGGATAGCGAGACTCACTGACTAGACTTCTAAACATGAAAAGAAGACATCGTCCCAGGGGGCAGGGGCGGGCCAGGCTTGGCCGCCAGACAGACTCCAGTAGACCAGAGGCGCCATACCTGTTATGAGGGAGGGAATCGGATACATGACGTATGGTTCCTCCGGCTTCCTACAGCCCAGCTGATACTCAACTCCTCCCACCACCTTCCGGAACCCTCTAAGCACACTGATCTCTCTCGGTACATAACCGAGTCTCTTAGCCTGCTATCCAGATTCCAGAGCACCACTATCTGATTGCCACATTGACTAACCAGACGTCCGATTCCGGATACGGTAAGACATATATCTACTGCTTGCAGTTGTCATACGGGACTTGCAGTGCAGGGATGCGAAATTTCCATCCGATGCCTGGAGCAAGTGTTATTAAACTGTAAAAGTTGCAGAAAAGATGTATGTACTTTAATAGTGAAAGTACAGACATCTTTTCTGCAACGTTTACAGATTAATGCTAATGATTGTTGGCTTATTTGCATCTCTCTGTTAATCCTTTTAAAGAGAGTCGAACAACTTCTCATCACAGCTTCTGCTCACTATGCCTGGTTTGCATGCTCCTCTCCATTCTGAACCAGCTAAAGCTATCATCAAAAGTGCAGAAGCTTTTACATATTTTCTTTGTTACAAATGTACACTATTCAACATCTGTGATAACCCCATGAAGCCCAAAGGGACTGTATGCAGTGGGTGTGCTTCTGCATTTTTTGGGGAATTTTGAGTGAGCATTTCTAGGAGAGATGTGCGCATTAGTCAGGGTTGGGCATTTCGGGGTGAGATGCGCATTAGAGACAGGGTTGGGTGTTTCTGGGTGAGATGTGTGCATTAGAGACATTGTTGGGCATTTCTGGGTGAGATGCGCATTAGAGACATTGTTGGGCGTTTCTGGGTGAGATGCGCATTAGAGACAGGGTTTGGCGTTTCTGGGTGAGATTCGCATTAGAGACAGGGTTGGGCATTTCTGGGTGAGATGCGCATTGGAGAAAGGGTTTGGTGATTCTGGGTGAGATTCGCATTAGAGACAGGGTTGGGCATTTCTGGGTGAGATGCGCATTAGAGACATTGTTGGGCGTTTCTGGGTGAGATGCGCATTAGAGACAGGGTTGGGCGTTTCTGGGTGAGATGCGCATTAGAGACAGGGTTGGGCATTTCTGGGTGAGATGCGCATTGGAGACAGGGTTTGGTGATTCTGGGTGCAATGTATTGTAATGTCAGTGTGTTTAGTAACATCATAATATGGCGGTGCTAATTTAATTGTGTTTAGTAACCTCAAAATATGGTGGTGCTAATTTAATTGTGTTTAGTAACATCATAATATGGCGGTGCTAATTTCAGTGTGTTTAGTAACATCATAATATGGCGGTGCTAATGTCAGTGTGTTTAGTAACATCATAATATCGCAGTCAACAAATGTCATTTTATAAACTAAAGATAGTATTTATTTATATTTTCGGTTTAGGACAAAAATATTTTTCATTAAGGATAAGTGGCTAAATGTAGACAGAGGAGGTAAAAATACTGGTGACAATGCAACAGAGTCTTCACTACCAGGTTGTAGCACACCAAAAGTGACCAGAAGACGAAAATATGATGAATCATTTTTGCAATATGGATTTACTTATAATGATCATGATGGTGTGGGAAAAACTCTTTGCCTAATTTGTAAGGAAGTTTTGGCTGCGGAGAGCATGAAACCAGACAAATTAAAAAGACATCTTAATACCAAGCATGCCGCGTACTGCAATAAACCAAAGGAATATTTTGAACGCCTTTTAAAATTTTCAAATAAAGAAAATTAATCTTGAGACATTTGTTACTGTCAACGAAAAGTATTTACTTGCAGCTTATGAAACTTCTTATTTAATTGCAAAAACTAAAAAGCCCTACACGATAGGAGAAGATATCATGTTACCTGCTGCTATTAAAATGTCAGAAATAGTTCATGGGAAAAAGTATGGGGATGAAATTCGTAAAATTCCTTTATCGAATGATACTGTTTCCAAAATAATTTCTGATATTGGTAATGACCAATTCCAGCAGCTTATTACCAGGCTTAAGGACAGCCCAAAGTCGGCAATTCAGTTAGATGAAACAACTGATATTTCTAACATGGCACATTTGTTACTTTATGTAAGATATGTTTATGAAGGAAGCATACATGAAGAATTATTGTTTTGTCGCCCTTTGGAAGGGCACACAAAAGGGGAAGATATATATCTTAAAGTAGATGAATTTTTCAAAAAAGAAGGGCTACAGTGGAAAAACTTTGTTGGAGTCTGTACAGATGGCACTGGAGCAATGATGGGCAGAAATGTTGGATTTTTAGCAAACGTTAAAGCTGGTGGCAATGAACATATCACTTTTACTCACTCAGATTTAGATGTTGTGCTTCGCAATACTATCAAAATCATTAACTTCATTAAAAGCAGAGGTAAGGTGGCTCTCAAGAGGGCAAAGTTTAAACAGATTATTAAAAGATGTAGTTGTTATATTTTTAACTGAGCAGAAATCCGATTTTGTTAATTTTTTTCATAATGACTTATGGCTTTCAAAACTGTGTTATTTGTTGGATATTTTTGAAAAACTCAATGATTTAAACATGTTGCTTCAAGGAAAAAAAATGTAACATATTTGTGTTAAAAGATAAAGTGGAAAGTTTTACCAAAAAAGTTAACATATGGAAGAATAAAAAGAATAGGGTGGAAAATGGATCTTTAGAAATGTTTACAGCTACACATGATTTTATAATTGAAAATAACCTTCCCAAAGATTTAATTGAGTTATAATTGATCATCTGAAGTGTCTGGAGACACAGTTTCAGAAATACTTTTCTTCAAATTTTGATTCACAAAAGCAAAGTTGGGTTCAAAAACCATACTCAATGGAAATCGAAAACATCAGTCATCTGCCATTAAAAGATCAAGAAGAATTGTCCGAGTTATCAAGTGACACAGGTTTCAAACTTGAGTTTCAGCAAAAATCGTTAACTGAATTTTGGCTTCAGATTAGGACAGCATTTCCAACAATTTCTGAAATGGCCCTAGACATACTTCTGCCACTCTGTACTACGTATTTATGCAAAGCGGCGTTCTCAGCATTGACGAATATTAAAACAAAATATCGATCAACTCTGAAAGATGTTGAAGATGCTCTACGTCCGGCAGTATCAAATATTCAGCCAAGATTGAATTATTTATGTGAAAATAAACAAGCACATCCATCTCATTAGTATGCAAATTTGATTTTGTCTTTAATAAATGTTATTATATGTATTCCAAAGAATTGTTTTAAAATAAATTTCGTAATGATTTATTATCAGTAAATGTTTGCTTTGTATACCTATTTTATATACCCGGGCTCACCTAAAAATTTATTGCGTGAAATGGGGTCACAAGTGGGAAAAGTGCAAAATGCAAGATGGCTGGAAACTCTGATTTTTGCAAGACATTTGCTGTTTAAAAATGTTTATTAGGCTTTTAACTCTGAGATCAGAAGAAAATTGTGCACTAGATACTGGCATATTGTAAGCATTGGTGAGAAACGCCATATATAATCTTGGAACAAGTAAAAAAAAGCTTTGCAAACAGGTAACAAATGCTGCTCAAAATGAGTCAGGTTGTTGAGGCCGATAAATTAGAAAAGGGAAAATATGTTTAAAAAAGCTGCATTTTTTTCTTGGATTTGACCACTGCTGCTGACTTATTTTAATGCAAAAGATCTGCAGTGTAAAACCATTTGAAAACCACACAATGACTTAATTTTTAAATCATTCTCTAACAGAATGGAAAGGCTTTCACTTTGAAAATACTGCTAACATCTGTGCTAGGTAGTTTTCACAACTCTACTGATTGATTAGAATAGACCCTATGGAGAAAAGTGGAGATGGAGCGTACTCTATCCGTGCAACTATTTGCCCTTCACATCATCTACACCTACATTAACAAAAAGTTTTCTTATTCAGTCATGTAGTAAACACTGGGTAAGAATAGTGAGGCTACAATTCCTATACACTTAAATACATTCATATGAGTACAATTTCAAGGTAAGAGGAAAGCAACAATGCAAAGCTGCCTGACTAGTCTGAGACATGAATCCTATTAAGGATCAGTGGAGCATGACCATGTCAGAGATACGCTGAAGGGAACAATGAACTGATGAATGTCCTGAGGACAGGATGCTGATATCAATCTAAAAATGAAATAGACCATGGAAAAGTGGAGGCCGTGGATCAATGGCGCCAGCCATGGGAAAATAACTGATGGATAGCATTGACTGCATCGACAGCTCTTATTTAATTAAAGAGAGGAATGTACGTCATAAATTGTACTTTTCTTAAGAATGGTTTTCTACTTATGTATAAAAGTGTCAGGACATTACAATATGGCTGCTCTGTCACAACTGTGCATTGTGGGTTAAGATTTATAGTCATATAAAATGTGCAATGGCAACATAATCTAACTCCATGTTATGGCTCATTGTTTGCTAAATAAATTAATATGAAAATCAATACATGTCTTTTTATATTGCTGACAGTATACACAGTTCTGTACAGAGGCTTAAACTGTGGGGAAAATGTCTTTATCATATAGGGTTAAACAAGTTTCCACCTCCTCTCACACTGTCTCTTTTGTTTGCCCCCACTCTTTCACCTCAACCCTATACTATAGTGGGGGGTGTTATACTCCTGTCCTCAAGTACCCTTAACAGGTAAGATTTTAAGTAAAGATAAATATAGGGTGTGCAAAAAAAAATAATATGAACATATTTATTTTGCTTCCTTCATTATTATCTACCAGAAAAAACAGCGAGAACTGCAGGGGAAAATGTTTACAGAATACACCAGACCTAGAGGAGAAATCTCAGCTACACCCATAAAATGCCCTTGTTCAACCCATTAGCAGAGACTTTGTGTTGCTTCTCTTATATGGTTTTCAGAGAGACTCCACTGTTGCCGACACCGGAAGTTTCAGTCTGCTGGGCCACTGCAACAATCCAGCCTGCCTGCACCCTTGGGCCTAGATTTAGAGTTCGGCGGTAAAAGGGCTGTTAACGCTCCGCGGGTTTTTTTCTGGCCGCACCATAAATTTAACTCTGGTATCGAGAGTTCAAACAAATGCTGCGTTAGGCTCCAAAAAAGGAGCGTAGAGCATTTTTACCGCAAATGCAACTCTCGATACCAGAGTTGCTTACGGACGCGGCCGGCATCAAAAACGTGCTCGTGCACGATTCTCCCATAGGAAACAATGGGGCTGTTTGAGCTGAAAAAAAACCTAACACCTGCAAAAAAGCAGCGTTCAGCTCCTAACGCAGCCCCATTGTTTCCTATGGGGAAACACCTCCTAAGTCTGCACCTAACACCCTAACATGTACCCCGAGTCTAAACACCCCTAACCTTACACTTATTAACCCCTAATCTGCCGCCCCCGCTATCGCTGACCCCTGCATTACACTTTTAACCCCTAATCTGCCGCTCCGTAAACCGCCGCCACCTACGTTATCCCTATGTACCCCTAATCTGCTGCCCTAACATCGCCGACCCCTATGTTATATTTATTAACCCCTAATCTGCCCCCCACAACGTCGCCGACACCTACCTACACTTATTAACCCCTAATCTGCCGAGCGGACCTGAGCGCTACTATAATAAAGTTATTAACCCCTAATCCGCCTCACTAACCCTATCATAAATAGTATTAACCCCTAATCTGCCCTCCCTAACATCGCCGACACCTACCTTCAATTATTAACCCCTAATCTGCCGACCGGAGCTCACCGCTATTCTAATAAATGTATTAACCCCTAAAGCTAAGTCTAACCCTAACACTAACACCCCCCTAAGTTAAATATAATTTTTATCTAACGAAATAAATTAACTCTTATTAAATAAATGATTCCTATTTAAAGCTAAATACTTACCTGTAAAATAAATCCTAATATAGCTACAATATAAATTATAATTATATTATACCTATTTTAGGATTAATATTTATTTTACAGGCAACTTTGTAATTATTTTAACCAGGTACAATAGCTATTAAATAGTTAAGAACTATTTAATAGTTACCTAGTTAAAATAATTACAAATTTACCTGTAAAATAAATCCTAACCTAAGATATAATTAAACCTAACACTACCCTATCAATAAAATAATTAAATAAACTACCTACAATTACCTACAATTAACCTAACACTACACTATCAATAAATTAATTAAACACAATTGCTACAAATAAATAACATTAAATAAACTATCTAAAGTACAAAAAATAAAAAAGAACTAAGTTACAGAAAATAATAAAATATTTACAAACATAAGAAAAATATTACAACAATTTTAAACTAATTACACCTACTCTAAGCCCCCTAATAAAATAACAAAGCCCCCCAAAATAAAAAATTCCCTACCCTATTCTAAAATACAAATATTACAAGCTCTTTTACCTTACCAGCCCTGAACAGGGCCCTTTGCGGGGCATGCCCCAAGAATTTCAGCTCTTTTGCCTGTAAAAAAAAACATACAATACCCCCCCCCCAACATTACAACCCACCACCCACATACCCCTAATCTAACCCAAACCCCCCTTAAATAAACCTAACACTACCCCCCTGATGATCTTCCTACCTTGTCTTCACCATGCCAGGTTCACCGATCCGTCCTGGCTCCAAGATCTTCATCCAACCCAAGCGGGGTTTGGCGATCCATAATCCGGTGCTCCAAAGTCTTCCTCCTATCCGGCAAGAAGAGGACATCCGGACCGGCAAACATCTTCTCCAAGCGGCATCTTCTATCTTCTTCCATCCGATGACGACCGGCTCCATCTTGAAGACCTCCAGCGCGGATCCATCCTCTTCTTCCGACGACTAGACGACGAATGACGGTTCCTTTAAGGGACGTCATCCAAGATGGCGTCCCTCGAATTCCGATTGGCTGATAGGATTCTATCAGCCAATCGGAATTAAGGTAGGAATTTTCTGATTGGCTGATGGAATCAGCCAATCAGAATATAGTTCAATCCGATTGGCTGATCCAATCAGCCAATCAGATTGAGCTCGCATTCTATTGGCTGTTCCGATCAGCCAATAGAATGCGAGCTCAATCTGATTGGCTGATTGGATCAGCCAATCGGATTGAACTATATTCTGATTGGCTGATTCCATCAGCCAATCAGAAAATTCCTACCTTAATTCCGATTGGCTGATAGAATCCTATCAGCCAATCGGAATTCGAGGGACGCCATCTTGGATGACGTCCCTTAAAGGAACCGTCATTCGTCGTCTAGTCGTCGGAAGAAGAGGATGGATCCGCGCTGGAGGTCTTCAAGATGGAGCCGGTCGTCATCGGATGGAAGAAGATAGAAGATGCCGCTTGGAGAAGATGTTTGCCGGTCCGGATGTCCTCTTCTTGCCGGATAGGAGGAAGACTTTGGAGCACCGGATTATGGATCGCCAAACCCCGCTTGGGTTGGATGAAGATCTTGGAGCCAGGACGGATCGGTGAACCTGGCATGGTGAAGACAAGGTAGGAAGATCATCAGGGGGGTAGTGTTAGGTTTATTTAAGGGGGGTTTGGGTTAGATTAGGGGTATGTGGGTGGTGGGTTGTAATGTTGGGGGGGGGGTATTGTATGTTTTTTTTTACAGGCAAAAGAGCTGAAATTCTTGGGGCATGCCCCGCAAAGGGCCCTGTTCAGGGCTGGTAAGGTAAAAGAGCTTGTAATATTTGTATTTTAGAATAGGGTAGGGAATTTTTTATTTTGGGGGGCTTTGTTATTTTATTAGGGGGCTTAGAGTAGGTGTAATTAGTTTAAAATTGTTGTAATATTTTTCTTATGTTTGTAAATATTTTATTATTTTCTGTAACTTAGTTCTTTTTTATTTTTTGTACTTTAGATAGTTTATTTAATGTTATTTATTTGTAGCAATTGTGTTTAATTAATTTATTGATAGTGTAGTGTTAGGTTAATTGTAGGTAATTGTAGGTAGTTTATTTAATTATTTTATTGATAGGGTAGTGTTAGGTTTAATTATATCTTAGGTTAGGATTTATTTTACAGGTAAATTTGTAATTATTTTAACTAGGTAACTATTAAATAGTTCTTAACTATTTAATAGCTATTGTACCTGGTTAAAATAATTACAAAGTTGCCTGTAAAATAAATATTAATCCTAAAATAGGTATAATATAATTATAATTTATATTGTAGCTATATTAGGATTTATTTTACAGGTAAGTATTTAGCTTTAAATAGGAATTATTTATTTAATAAGAGTTAATTTATTTCGTTAGATAAAAATTATATTTAACTTAGGGGGGTGTTAGTGTTAGGGTTAGACTTAGCTTTAGGGGTTAATACATTTATTAGAATAGCGGTGAGCTCCGGTCGGCAGATTAGGGGTTAATAATTGAAGGTAGGTGTCGGCGATGTTAGGGAGGGCAGATTAGGGGTTAATACTATTTATGATAGGGTTAGTGAGGCGGATTAGGGGTTAATAACTTTATTATAGTAGCGCTCAGGTCCGCTCGGCAGATTAGGGGTTAATAAGTGTAGGTAGGTGTCGGCGACGTTGTGGGGGGCAGATTAGGGGTTAATAAATATAACATAGGGGTCGGCGATGTTAGGGGTAGCAGATTAGGGGTACATAGGGATAACGTAGGTGGCGGCGATTTGCGGTCGGAAGATTAGGGGTTAATTATTTTAAGTAGCTTGCGGCGACGTTGTGGGGGGCAAGTTAGGGGTTAATAGATATAATACAGGGGTCGGCGGTGTTAGGGGCAGCAGATTAGGGGTACATAAGTATAACGTAGGTGGCGGTCGGCAGATTAGGGGTTAAAAATTTTAATCGAGTGGCGGCGATGTGGGGGGACCTCGGTTTAGGGGTACATAGGTAGTTTATGGGTGTTAGTGTACTTTAGGGTACAGTAGTTAAGAGCTTTATAAACCGGCGTTAGCCAGAAAGCTCTTAACTCCTGCTATTTTCAGGCGGCTGGAATCTTGTCGTTAGAGCTCTAACGCTCACTGCAGAAACGACTCTAAATACCAGCGTTAGAAAGATCCCATTGAAAAGATAGGCTACGCAAATGGCGTAGGGGGATCTGCGGTATGGAAAAGTCGCGGCTGAAAAGTGAGCGTTAGACCCTTTAATCACTGACTCCAAATACCAGCGGGCGCCCAAAACCAGCGTTAGGAGCCTCTAACGCTGGTTTTGACGGCTACCGCCGAACTCTAAATCTAGGCCTTAGATAGGTGCTTCTAAATCGTGAGTGCATTTCTTATACATTATTGCTTTGTCTTTCCTGATTGGACTGTGCCAGGCCATGTGGCACCTCTGTGTGTTTATATCAGTGAAGATTTTAAGTATTTCTTCTTTTGGGCTGTTCTATAGCTGGGATCAGGTAGGACAATTTATTACAGTTGGTCTTTGGTCTTTAATGGGTCTTAGATGACTGGATTAAGAAACAGTGTAATACTCAAATACTAATTTTCATGTATTTGTAAGTGTTAATATAATCTGTTTATTAGTCCTCCACCTCTGCATTTCGAATAGCACCACTTTACTTTGAAGAGCTGAAGCACAAGTACCATAGGACATGGTAAATGTATTGTTAAATGCATTAGTACTGCAGCCAGAACAGTCAATTGAACATTGTTGCCATTAGGTAACTAGTGGTGGTGTAGCTAGAAAGCAACATTTCAGGCTCATGCTTAGAGTTATGTTAACCCCTTAGATGCTAGAGAGGGCTTTTACACATCAAGCCTCCAAAGGTGACATTATTAACTCATGGACATTGCCCTGATGAAAGTATTGTCACCTGTGTATTTCGGCTTCATGCTTGTAATGTGAGTGGTAGCTGAAAATCATTTACAAAGAGAATAGAGATTACAGGGAGCCTAAATAATATTTCAGTGTTTAAAGTGAACCTTACAGGCATTTATTACTATTATTCTTAATAATATATATATTTATTATTCTTCCTCTACAAGAAATCTAATTTCATAAATCAATCAACTATTCTGTAAATATGTTTTTTTTTCTACAAAATTACTCCTGAACCAGCTACCAACTTGAGATGATGACCCCTTGTTCTAATGCTGTTCTTTTTGCTAGAAATGCTGTTATATTAAAGATAAGCTAAGGCCAAAAAAATGATTTTGTGACACACACAGTGCACACCATTTTTAAAAAGTTTCCATTTTACTTCTATAATCAAATTTGCTTTGTTCCCGTGATACTCTGTGTTGAGATACCTAGGTTGCACCTGGAGCTCTACATGGCAGGAAATAGGGCTGCTATCTAGTGCTCATGCAAATGAATAATATTCTTGCATAACTGCTTCCCTATAGTTCTCCAGAAATGGCCCTGCTCCTAAGCATATGTCCCTACTTTTCAACAATAGATACCAAGAGACAAAATACAAATTGATAATAAAAGTAAATAAGAAAATTGTTTAATATTGCACGCACTGTCTGAATCATAAAAGAAAATGTTTGGGTTTCATGTCCCTTTAACTCCTTTAATACTTTTTTATGTAAAATCTTGTCTGCCCCTTCTATGCACTAAGCTAGACCTATTAAGGTAATTAAATATTTTCCGGTTATTTTCCTTTTAGATTTTTAGACCGTGGACCATTTTAGTAGCCCTGCTTGGAACAGGTGTAGTTTTTTGTATTGTTCTGAGGTTATGTTTCAAAATATTCAAGATGAGGCCTGATAATTGCTCTAATTGCTATAATAATAATCACTTTTCCTTAAGAATCATGTATCCTATGGACATTACCTGCTGTGCTACTGCAGTCTCCTCCATTTATTACTGTCAGTAAAGTGTCATTGAGCCATCAAATTAACCATTTTGTTTCCTAAATGCATCATTTTGCAGTGGTTTTAAAATTTAGATCTCTAGAAGCTCCCCAGGCTCGTTTGCTGGTCTTTATGACCATTAATTTAAAATGCAACGCATGTATATGACTATTTGTAGTTTCTATTAGTATTCATAAAATATGTGATCCATTTTTGTAATGATATTTTTGTAGAAACCATTGCTGATATAGTTTACAATCCAACAGAGGGCCCTGGTGCAAATCTTATTTGGGCCCCCCAAAGTTAACTCAGCATTAAGCAATATTAATAATATACATGCTGCTGTGTATAATGATTTTAAGAATAGATAGATAAATAACTAGATAGATGGACCTACATTCTGCACTAATAAAAGCTGCCTTGCATTAGGATTGTATAAAGAAATGAAAGTATTCTTGGGCAAACTGACAATGTGTGTCCTAATCAAGTCAGGAAGTCTCAATAGAGTCAATTTTAAGATTGGATATCAGAGCGCCAAACAACGTAGGCCGGGTCTATGGGCAGATAGTCAAATACCAAAGGTAACAATAGGTTGAAATAATATGATTTAATACATAAGATAAAAAAGTTGGTACATTTAAAATTATACAACAATTAGTCATGGATCCATGTTACACTTTAAAATATATATTGAAACACTTGGAACAATTTAAAAATGCTTGTAGAACAATTAATAACAACAACAAAAATCTAACAAATAATGTCTATCGCATAAAACTTAAATTCTAATATGTGAATGCTAGGAGCGCTTATGCACACTCTATTTATAAAAACAATGGGTTACAATGCACAGGTGGATAGATTCCAGGTTGCTTGAAACCGGTGGGTGTGAAATGTAAGTGGCTCCGAATTGGGGTTTTGCCTATGTGTTTATCCAAAATTATGTAAATCCTAAAAGGTGGACAAAAAATGTTACAGGAATGTCTAGAACCTGAATTCAAAATATAAGACCTGAGGTTGTGCCTATGTGTTTATCCAAAAAGGGTGTAAATCCTAACAAGTGAAAAAATGTGAGAAAAATATTGCAGGGGTGTGTGAACCTTATTTTCAAAATAAACAATTAATTAAAAATAAAACGATATACAAGTGAATTTTTGACAAATCAACTAATGCATACATAAAGCATAAATAGAACCAAATAAAAACAACAGCACAACTTTAACGTGTGTTTAAATGTGTTTCTGCTTATATGCCACTGCATTCAGAAACACATTTAAACACACGTTAAAGTTGTGCTGTTGTTTTTATTTGGTTCTATTTATGCTTTATGTATGCATTAGTTGATTTGTCAAAAATTCACTTGTATATCGTTTTATTTTGAATTCATTGTTTATTTTGAAAATAAGGTTCACACACCCCTGCAATATTTTTCTCACATTTTTTCACTTGTTAGGATTTACACCCTTTTCAGGTCTTATATTTTGAATTCAGGTTCTAGACATTCCTGTAACATTTTTTGTCCACCTGTTAGGATTTACATAATTTTGGATAAACACATAGGCAAACCCCCAATTCGGAGCCACTTACATTTCACACCCACCGGTTTCAAGCAACCTGGAATCTATCCACCTGTGCATTGTAACCCATTGTTTTTATAAATAGAGTGTGCATAAGCGCTCCTAGCATTCACATATTAGAATTTAAGTTTTATGCGATAGACATTATTTGTTAGATTTTTTTTTTGTTATTAATTGTTCTACAAGCATTTTTAAATTGTTCCAAGTGTTTCAATATATATTTTAAAGTGTAACATGGATCCATGACTAATTGTTGTATAATTTTAAATGTACCAACTTTTTTATCTTATGTATTAAATCATATTATTTCAACCTATTGTTACCTTTGGTATTTGACTATCTGCCCATAGACCCTGCCTACGTTGTTTGGCGCTCTAATATCCAATCTTAAAATTGAATCCACCCTTGGCAACTAGGTGCCAATTTATTAGAGCTGGAGGTCTGTTGCGTTATATAGTTGGCGCTTAGTTATCACCTTTCCACACAAGTCTCAATAGAGTACCGGGTCAGTCAATTTCATTAAACCCCAAGACAAAAGTGTTCTGTACCTGTATAGCAGTGCTGTACTGATCCATGAGCGGAGTCCGAGGAGCTCCGGCGATACTCGCAATGTATGCAAGGCTCTTCCTTCTCCACACAGGCCAGGAGATTACACTCCGCCCGCCTCCAGAGCTGTGTCCCAGTCGTCGCCTCCTCTGCACTTCCGGAAACTCCAACGGCACAGGCAAATACGTCACTTGTGACGAAAACAGGGGTGTGAGTGAGTGAGCTGGCCCTTAGCCTGAGGATACACTGGCAAAAAAGCAGTCCCCAAAACTGGTGTATCCAAAATGAAAGAAAGTGCGGAGTTGCAATAACTTGAATAAAAATACATTTTATTGATACCTAGACTAGGTGGTATGCCTTGTACTTTCTTGGATGCGTTCACATTTTATCTTTTTGTATCAATAAAATGTATTTTTATTCAAGTTATTGCAGCTCCGCACTTTCTTTCATTTAGCATTAGGATTGCACACATTGTGCACACGCCGATTTATAGACTGGCAGCTGTGGGCCCCCCAGCACTTGTGACCTGGTGCAACTGCACCTGCTGCACCAATGATAGCACTGCCCCTGCTTGGAGATACCCAAACCTATTCAAATTCCAAAAAGGAGGATAGCAGCACCACCAATATTGAAGTAAAAAGTATTTATTTAAGCCAATATAGCAAAATGACCTTGGCTTAAATAAATACATTTTACTTCAATATTGGTGGTGCTGCTATCCTCCTTTTTGGAATCTGTAATTACTGGAGACTGAGGTGCTGGTCTTGGACAGCTTGCACACCTGCATATCTCAAGCTAGGCTTAGCCTTTCAAAAATACCACCAAGGGAACAAAGTAAATTTGCTGATAAAAGTAAATTGTAAAGTTGTTTAAAATTGCATGTCCTATCTGAATCCTGAAAGTTTAGTTTTGACTTTACTGTCCCTTTAATCAGGGGTTACCTTGGTGCTGGAATACTTTGAACTTTTCCAAACCTATTCAAAGGTATTTTAGGAAATGTTAGTATTGGACAAAACCTACTGTATTATTTTTGGAGGCATCTCTCTTTATTGTTCACATCCGCAGAGACTGATTTTGTCCTTAAATAATTATTCTCTTTGGGCTAAAGCAGCCTTTTTTAACACATATTGCATCCTCAGCATAATATTGGTTTTAAATTCCCTTTAAAGGGACAGACTAGTCCAAATTAAACTTTCATGATTCAGATAGAGCATGCAATTTTAAACAACTTTCCAATTTACTTTTATCATCAAATTTGCTTTGTTCCCTAGGTGTTTTTTTTTTTAAAGCTAAACCTAGGTAGGCTCATACTGATTTCTAAACCTTTGAAAACCGCCTCTTAGCTCAGAGCATTTTGAAAGTTTTTCACAGTTAGACAGTACTAGTTCATGTGTGTCATATAGATATCATTGTGCTCACTCCCGTGGAGTTATTTAGGAGTCTTTGCTGATTGGCTACACTGCATGTCTGTCAAAGGCACTTAGATAAGGGGGCAGTCTGCAGAGGCTTAGATACAAGGTGTTCACAGAGGTAAAATATATTAATATAACTGTGTTGGTTATGCAAACCCGGAGAATGGGTAATAAAGGGATTATCTATCTTTTTAAATAATAAGAATTCTGGTGTAGACTGTCCCTTTAAGGTGCTATACACCTGGTGCAACTGCACCTGCTGCACCAATGATAGCACCGCCCCTGCTTGGAGATACCCAAACCTATTCAAATTCCAAAAAGGAGGATAGCAGCACCACCAATATTGAAGTAAAAAGTATTTATTTAAGCCAATATAGCAAAATGACCTTGGCTTAAATAAATACATTTTACTTCAATATTGGTGGTGCTGCTATCCTCCTTTTTGGAATCTGTAATTACTGGAGACTGAGGTGCTGGTCTTGGACAGCTTGCACACCTGCATATCTCAAGCTAGGCTTAGCCTTTCAAAAATACCACCAAGGGAACAAAGCAAATTTGCTGATAAAAGTAAATTGTAAAGTTGTTTAAAATTGCATGTCCTATCTGAATCCTGAAAGTTTAGTTTTGACTTTACTGTCCCTTTAATCAGGGGTTACCTTGGTGCTGGAATACTTTGAACTTTTCCAAACCTATTCAAAGGTATTTTAGGAAATGTTAGTATTGGACAAAACCTACTGTATTATTTTTGGAGGCATCTCTCTTTATTGTTCACATCCGCAGAGACTGATTTTGTCCTTAAATAATTATTCTCTTTGGGCTAAAGCAGCCTTTTTTTAACACATATTGCATCCTCAGCATAATATTGGTTTTAAATTCCCTTTAAAGGGACAGACTAGTCCAAATTAAACTTTCATGATTCAGATAGAGCATGCAATTTTAAACAACTTTCCAATTTACTTTTATCATCAAATTTGCTTTGTTCCCTAGGTGTTTTTTTTTTTAAAGCTAAACCTAGGTAGGCTCATACTGATTTCTAAACCTTTGAAAACCGCCTCTTAGCTCAGAGCATTTTGAAAGTTTTTCACAGTTAGACAGTACTAGTTCATGTGTGTCATATAGATATCATTGTGCTCACTCCCGTGGAGTTATTTAGGAGTCTTTGCTGATTGGCTACACTGCATGTCTGTCAAAGGCACTTAGATAAGGGGGCAGTCTGCAGAGGCTTAGATACAAGGTGTTCACAGAGGTAAAATATATTAATATAACTGTGTTGGTTATGCAAACCCGGAGAATGGGTAATAAAGGGATTATCTATCTTTTTAAATAATAAGAATTCTGGTGTAGACTGTCCCTTTAAGGTGCTATACATCTATTAATCATTCTATCAGGTTACAGTGGAAATAAATATAATCCACAAAGCTCTAAAGAAACATAAAACCCATAATGTTTCTTTAATAAATCAAACAAAGTGAACAATTAAACAAATCTTTTCAATTTACTTCTGTTATAAAATTTACTTACGCCTAGATTTAGAGTTTGGCGTTAGCCGTCAAAAGCAGCGTTAAGAGGTCCTAACGCTGCTTTTTACCGCCCGCTGGTATTTAGAGTCAGACAGGAAAGGGTCTACCGCTCACTTTCTTTCTGCGACTCCAGGCTACCACAGATCCCCTTACGTCAATTGCGTATCCTATGTTTTCAATGGGATTTGCCTAACGCTGGTATTTGGAGTCTTGGAACAAGTGAGCGCTAGAGCCTCTACCGACAAGACTCCTACTGTCAAAAAAAGTCAGTAGTTAAGAGTTTTATGGGCTAACGCGGTAACATAAAGCTCTTAACTACTGTGCTATAAAGTACACTAACACCCATAAACTACCTATGAACCCCTAAACCGAGGGCCCCCCACATCGCCAACCCTATAATACATTTTTTTAACCCCTAATCTTCCGACCGGACATCGCCGCCACCTACATTATCGCTATGAACCCCTAATCTGCTGCCCCTAACATCGCCAACACCTATATTATATTTATTACCCCCTAATCTGCCCCCCCCAATGTCGCCGCCACCTACCTACACTTATTAACCCCTAATCTGCCGACCGGACCTCGCCGTCACTATAATAAATGTATTAACCCCTAAACCGCCGCACTCCCGCCTCGCAAACACTATAATAAATAATATTAACCCCTAATCTGCCCTCCCTAACATCGCCTCCACCTACCTACAAATATTAACCCCTAATCTCCCGCCCGCAACGTCACCGCTACTATTATAAATTTATTAACCCCTATACCTAAGTCTAACCCTAACCCTAACACCCCCCTAACTTAAATATCATTTAAATTAATCTAAATAAATTTACATTAATCATTAAATACATTTTTCCTATTTAAAACGAAATACTTACCTATAAAATAAACCCTAATATAGCTACAATATAACTATTAGTTACATTGTAGCTATTTTAGGATTTATATTTATTTTACAGGCAACTTTGTATTTATTTTAACTAGGTACAATAGCTATTAGGGGTATGTGGGTGGTGGGTTTTAATGTTGGGGGGGTATTGTATTTTTATTTACAGGTAAGAGAGCCGATTACTTTGGGGCAATGCCCCGCAAAAGGCCCTTTTAAGGGCTGGTAAAAGAGCTGATTACTTTTTAATTTAGAATAGGGTAGGGCATTTTATTATTTTGGGGGGCTTTTTTATTTTATTAGGGGGCTTAGATTAGGTGTAATTAGTTTAAACTTCTTGTAAAAAAAAATTATTTTCTGTAATTTAGTGGGTTTTTTTGTATTATAGATTAGTTTATTTAATTGTATTTTAGTTTAGCTAATTGTAGTTAATTTATTTAATTAATTTATTGATAGCGTAGTGTTAGGTGTATTTGTAACTTAGGTTAGGATTTATTTTACAGGTAATTTTGTAATTATTTTAACTAGGTAGCTATTACATAGTTAATAACTATTTAATAGCTATTGTACCTAGTTAAAATAAATACAAAGTTGCCTGTAAAATAAATATAAATCCTAAAATAGCTAAAATGTAACTAATAGTTATATTGTAGCTTTATTAGGGTTTATTTTATAGGCAAGTATTTAGTTTTAAATAGGAAAAATGTATTTAATGATAGTAAATTTATTTAGATTAATTTAAATGATATTTAAGTTAGAGGGGTGTTAGGGTTAGGGTTAGACTTAGGTTTAGGGGTTAATACATTTATTATAGTAGCTGCAACGTTGTGGGTGGGAGATTAGGGGTTAATATTTGTAGGTAGGTGGCGGCAATGTTTGGGAGGGCAGATTAGGGGTTAATACTATTTATTATAGTGTTTTTCGAGGCGGGAGTGCGGCGGTTTAGGGGTTAATACATTTATTATAGTGGCGGCGAGGTCCAGTCGACAGATTAGGGGTTAATAAGTGTAGGTAGGTGGCGCTGACGTTGGGGGGGCAGATTAGGGGTAATAAATATAATACAGGTGTCGGCGATGTTAGGGGCAGTAGATTAGAGGTTCATAGCGATAATGTAGGTTGCGGCGGTGTCCGGAGCGGCAGATTAGGGGTTAATAATAAAATGCAGGTGTCAGCTATAGCAGGGGCGGCAGATTAGGGGTTAATAAGTGTAAGGTTAGGGGTATTTAGACTCGGGGTTCATGTTAGGGTGTTAGGTGCAGACATATTTTTTCTTTCCCCATAGGAAACAATGGGGCTGCGTTAGGAGCTAAACGCTGCTTTTTTACAGGTGTTAGGGTTTTTTTCAGCCAGCTCCCTATGGGGATATCGTGCATGAGTACGTTTTTCCAGCTTACCGCTACCGTAGGCAACGCTGGTATTGAGGGTTGAAGTGGAGCTAAATTATGCTCTACGCTCCCTTTTCTGAGGCTAACGCAGCCAATCAGACAACTCTAAATACCAGTGATTTCTTAAGGGTGCGCTGGAAAAAAACAGCGTTAGCACCGCGGGTCTTTACCAACAAAACTAAATCTAGGCGTTAATTTTCTTGAAATTCTTTGCTAGAAATACAAGTATGCCTAATAGGTAGCACACATATGTCTAAAGCACTATAAGGCAGCTGTGTTGCAAGAATGATTTTAACAATGTTATACACTGTGCAAACTCTGTTGTCATCTAGTGATCACATGATTGATAGATGATGATAGATAGATTAATAGATAGATAGATAGATAGATAGATACTTTTATTAAAAGATGCCTAATTTGTATATAGGGCCCCATTTATTAAAGGGTGGACAGACAATGTTCCTGACTTGGGATCCCATCTGAGTGCCTTTGTGGGCTGTATGTACCATTGCTAACTTTATTGCAGGTCCTGGGCGCTGAACAACTAGGCCTCCAGTTAGTGCGGCCAGGGCTCTGGCAAGAAGAGTATTGGGTTAGTTCGCCTACCAGAGCGAGTTATGGTAAGTATATAGGAACAGGTGAGCTTTTCACCTGTAGATTCCAAACATTTACATTAGTTTTAACGAAAAGGAATGTCAATGTTTAACAAAAAAAAAATCTATTTTCATTTAGTTTTAAGCAAAATGAAAACCGAAAAGTGCAGGGAACGAATATTTGGGAAATTTAATCTCTTTTAATATTTGGAATGAAAATTTTGTCCAAAACTACATTTTCTTCCGTGCACATCTCTAATGAAAATTTCAATAAGGTAAAAAAGTTCCCAAAAGGTGTCCAAGCAAGGAAGGAGATGCCAGTGGATATCTTGTTTAAGACATCAAAAATCTTTATTTAATCCATATATAAAAAATGGTAGTAGCAGACTCCATACAAAAAATATGTGTGCTAACAAAGGAACGTCTGACCGGTTTCGGCCAAGTAGACCGTAGTCATAGACATAAAACATAGTATCAGGTGTGACATATTTAAAAGCTCTAAACTCCTCCCTTAGGAGGTGCCAATAAAAATGTGCTCACATAATTTAACCCTTAATAGTAAAAATATATATATTTATTGAACCACATCATTTGTCAAACATGTAATGCATATACCGTATTTAACCATATAATAAGTAGTGATGTCCCGAACTGTTCGCCTGCGAACGGTTCACAGCGAACATAGCTTGTTCACGTTTGTGGGCGAACACATGGCGATGTTCGATCCGCCCCTATGTGTCATCATTGAGGAAACTTTGACCCTTTATGTCACAGCCGCCTGACACATTAGAGCCAATCAACATCAGACACTCCCTTACAGACCCTCCCAGCTACTCGGAATCCGCCATTTTAGACTCATAACG
This sequence comes from Bombina bombina, assembly GCF_027579735.1. Classification (NCBI taxonomy): domain Eukaryota; kingdom Metazoa; phylum Chordata; class Amphibia; order Anura; family Bombinatoridae; genus Bombina; species Bombina bombina. Next base: position 328,950,672 of record NC_069499.1, read on the forward strand.
ACCTTGCTTTCTTAATGAGAGGACGTGTTGTGTTTTTGCTCCTGACATAAATAGTAAAAACATAGCTAGGCTAGTGTATTTACAGTCCAGAAGGACTCCACTCATCTCTGCTGCAATCACAGCACCCCAAAAAGCCCTTTTTAGGGCTATATTTCGTGCCAGTTTTTTTTTTTTTTTTTTTTTTTTTTTAATTAGCATTTGCCTGGCTTTCAGGCTGTGTGTTTAAGGCTCACAGCATATGCTGTGATTACTGCCACCACTGATATCTCACTAACAACATTAGTTTAAATTTAACTATTATTTTGGTAGTGTAATTTTTTTTCATTTTCTATCAGGCCAGTGTCACACAGCATATACTCTGGTTCATTGCTCTGTGCCAGCCAGCAGCCACCAGTGTTAATATCCGTTTATAACATTATTTTAAATTTAAAAATAAAAATAAAAAATATTTTGCTAGTGTAATCTAATTACATTTACTATCAGGCCTGTGTCTGTCAGGCTCACTCAGCATTAATATACCTCATTTTTTTTCAGTCTTTTGGTTAATTGGTCTGTGCCAGGCAGCCACCCAGCACTCATATCTATTCTTCTTCACCTTAATTTTAATATAAAAAAAAAAAGTTTAAATTTGTTTGATAGTGTAATCTAATATAATTTTCTATCCGGCCTGTGTGTTTTGCTGACATACAGAGCCTACTGTGTTTACTTGCTGCCCTCCCTAGTCTATGAGCCACGACTCATATGTGTTTAACCTTTTTTAATTCCCCCCCAAAAAAAATAATTGAAATCATTTTTCTAGTGTAATCTAATAGTATTTTCTATCAGGCATGTGTGTATCTGACTTACAGAGCCTACTGTTTTTAATAGCTGCCCTTCCAAGGCTATCAGCCACGACTCATATGTATGTGCTTAACCTTTTTCTTTAAATTCCCCAAAAAAAGTCTTTAAATCATTATGCTAGTGTAATCTAATTTTATTTTCTATCAGGCCTGTGTCTAACTGTCTATCTGACTTACACAGCATACTGTTGTTAATTGCTGCCCTACGTAGCAGCCAGCCAGTACGACCACTCATAGAGTCATATGTGCATTGCACTTCTTAACATAATTTTAATATTAAAATCTAAAATTTTAAAATATTTTGCTAGTGTAATCTAACTTAATTTTCTATCAGGCCTGTGTTTTTGTCACTTACACAGCATACTGTGTTAAATTGCTGCCCTACCTACCATCCACGAATCATATCTGCCAGCCTGTGTGCCAGGCCCAACTAGCCAATTAGTGGCACCAATCATAATTCTTGTAACAGTATATAAAAAAAATAAAAATCATAATTTTTTGGACTGCAAATATTCAGTCTCCTAGTGCCATTGAATTGCATTTACCTCCTGCCTGCCACTGCCAGCCTTTTGTGCCAGGCCGTCTAGCCAACTATTTACACCAATCATAATTGTTGTCACAGACAGTATAGTTACTAATTAAAATTAAAAAATTTTTGATTGTTGATCTTAATCCTCAGTTTTCTCGTGCCCTAGAATTGCACTTTTCTACTGCCTTCCAAGCCTGTGTGCCAGGCCTACTTGAAAAATATTTACACCAATCATATTTGTTGTGACAGTATTCTTAATAATTAAAAATTAAAATTTTTGGTAATAGTTTTTGTGAATTCTCAGTTTGCTGGTGCCAGTGAATTGCACTTTCCTCCTGCCTTGCAGCTTGCTGTGAGCCCGGCCCACCTAGCCAATTGTTGCCAGCAATCATATTTCTTTTAACAGTATTGCAAACATTGTCAATTATCACTATTTTGACTGTCAGTAATCAGTCTCCTAGTGTCCTTGAATTGCATCTACCTCCTGCCTGCCAGCCTTTTGTGCCAGGCCGTCTTGCCAACTATTTACACCAATCATAATTTTTTGTCACAGTATAGTTACTAATTAAAATTAAAAAATTCTTGATTGTTGATGATCTTAATCCTCAGTTTGCTCATGCCCTAGAATTGCACTTTTCTACTGCCTTCCAAGCCTGTGTGCCAGGCCTACTTGAAAAATATTTACACCAATCATATTTGTTGTCACAGTATTCTTAGTAATTAAAAATTTAAATTTTTGTTAATAGTTGTTGTGAATCCTCAGTTTGCTGGTGCCAATGAATTGCACTTTCCTCCTGTCTTGCAGCCTGCTGTGTGCCCAGCCCACCTAGCCAATTATTGCCAGCAATCATATTTCTTTTAACAGTATTGCAAAAATTGTCAATCATCACTGTTTTGACTGTCAGTAATCAGTCTCCTAGTGTCCTTGAATTGCATCTACCTCCTGCCTGCCAGCCTTTTGTAACAGGCCGTCTTGCCAACTATTTACACCAATCATAATTTTTTTGTCACAGTATAGTTACTAATTAAAATTAAAAAATTCTTGATTGTTGATGATCTTAATCCTCAGTTTGCTCGTGCCCTAGAATTGCACTTTTCTACTGCCTTCCAAGCCTGTGTGCCAGGCCTACTTGCAAAATATTTACACCAATCATATTTTACTTGCTGCCCTCCCTAGTCTATGAGCCACGACTCATATGTGTTTAACCTTTTTTAATCCCCCCCCCAAAAAAATAATTGAAATCATTTTTCTAGTGTAATCTAATAGTATTTTCTATCAGGCGTGTGTGTATCTGACTTACAGAGCCTACTGTTTTTAATAGCTGCCCTTCCAAGGCTATCAGCCACGACTCATATGTATGTGCTTAACCTTTTTCTTTAAATTCCCCAAAAAAAGTCTTTAAATCATTATGCTAGTGTAATCTAATTTTATTTTCTATCAGGCCTGTGTCTAACTGTCTATCTGACTTACACAGCATACTGTTGTTAATTGCTGCCCTACGTAGCAGCCAGCCAGTGCGACCACTCATAGAGTCATATGTGCATTGCACTTCTTAACATAATTTTAATATTAAAATCTAAAATTTTAAAATATTTTGCTAGTGTAATCTAACTTAATTTTCTATCAGGCCTGTGTTTTTGTCACTTACACAGCATACTGTGTTAAATTGCTGCCCTACCTACCATCCACGAATCATATCTGCCAGCCTGTGTGCCAGGCCCAACTAGCCAATTAGTGGCACCAATCATAATTCTTGTAACAGTATATAAAAAAAATAAAAATCATAATTTTTTGTACTGCAAATATTCAGTCTCCTAGTGCCATTGAATTGCATTTACCTCCTGCCTGCCACTGCCAGCCTTTTGTGCCAGGCCGTCTAGCCAACTATTTACACCAATCATAATTGTTGTCACAGACAGTATAGTTACTAATTAAAATTAAAAAATTTTTGATTGTTGATCTTAATCCTCAGTTTTCTCGTGCCCTAGAATTGCACTTTTCTACTGCCTTCCAAGCCTGTGTGCCAGGCCTACTTGAAAAATATTTACACCAATCATATTTGTTGTGACAGTATTCTTAATAATTAAAAATTAAAATTTTTGGTAATAGTTTTTGTGAATTCTCAGTTTGCTGGTGCCAGTGAATTGCACTTTCCCCCTGCCTTGCAGCTTGCTGTGAGCCCGGCCCACCTAGCCAATTGTTGCCAGCAATCATATTTCTTTTAACAGTATTGCAAACATTGTCAATTATCACTATTTTGACTGTCAGTAATCAGTCTCCTAGTGTCCTTGAATTGCATCTACCTCCTGCCTGCCAGCCTTTTGTGCCAGGCCGTCTTGCCAACTATTTACACCAATCATAATTTTTTGTCACAGTATAGTTACTAATTAAAATTAAAAAATTCTTGATTGTTGATGATCTTAATCCTCAGTTTGCTCGTGCCCTAGAATTGCACTTTTCTACTGCCTTCCAAGCCTGTGTGCCAGGCCTACTTGAAAAATATTTACACCAATCATATTTGTTGTCACAGTATTCTTAGTAATTAAAAATTTAAATTTTTGTTAATAGTTGTTGTGAATCCTCAGTTTGCTGGTGCCAATGAATTGCACTTTCCTCCTGTCTTGCAGCCTGCTGTGTGCCCGGCCCACCTAGCCAATTATTGCCAGCAATCATATTTCTTTTAACAGTATTGCAAAAATTGTCAATCATCACTGTTTTGACTGTCAGTAATCAGTCTCCTAGTGTCCTTGAATTGCATCTACCTCCTGCCTGCCAGCCTTTTGTAACAGGCCGTCTTGCCAACTATTTACACCAATCATAATTTTTTTGGCACAGTATAGTTACTAATTAAAATTAAAAAATTCTTGATTGTTGATGATCTTAATCCTCAGTTTGCTCGTGCCCTAGAATTGCACTTTTCTACTGCCTTCCAAGCCTGTGTGCCAGGCCTACTTGCAAAATATTTACACCAATCATATTTGTTGTCACAGTATTCTTAGTAATTTAAAATTTAAATTTTTGTTAATAGTTGTTGTGAATCCTCAGTTTGCTGGTGCCAGTGAATTGCACTTTCCTCCTGCCTTGCAGCCTGCTGTGAGCAAGACCCACCTAGCCAATTGTTGCCAGCAATCATATTTCTTTTAACAGTATTGCAAAAATTGTCAATCATCACTGTTTTGAATGTCAGTAATCAGTCTCCTAGTGTCCTTGAATTGCATCTACCTCCTGCCTGCCAGCCTTTTGTAACAGGCCGTCTTGCCAACTATTTACACCAATCATAATTTTTTGTCAAAGTATAGTTACTAATTAAAATTAAAAAATTCTTGATTGTTGATGATCTTAATCCTCAGTTTGCTCGTGCCCTAGAATTATACTTTTCTACTGCCTTCCAATCCTGTGTGCCAGGCCTACTTGAAAAATATTTACACCAATCATATTTGTTGTGACAGTATTCTAAATAATTAAAAATTAAAATTTTTGGTAATAGTTGTTGTGAATCCTCAGTTTGCTGGTGCCATTGAATTGCACTTTCCTCCTGCCTTGCAGCCTGCTGTGAGCAAGATCCACCTAGCCAATTATTGCCAGCAATCATATTTCTTTTAACAGTATTGCAAAAATTGTCAATCATCACTGTTTTGACTGTCAGTAATCAGTCTCCTAGTGTCCTTGAATTGCATCTACCTCCTGCCTGCCAGCCTTTTGTGCCAGGCCGTCTTGCCAACTATTTACACCAATCATAATTTTTTGTCACAGTATAGTTACTAATTAAAATTAAAAAATTCTTGATTGTTGATGATCTTAATCCTCAGTTTGCTCGTGCCCTAGAATTGCACTTTTCTACTGCCTTCCAAGCCTGTGTGCCAGGCCTACTTGAAAAATATTTACACCAATCATATTTGTTGTGACAGTATTCTTAATAATTAAAAATTAAATTTTTTGGTAAATGTTGTGAATCCTCAGTTTGCTGGTGCCATTGAATTGCACTTTCCTCCTGCCTTGCAGCCTGTAGTACCCGGCCCACCTAGCCAATTATTGCCAGCAATCATATTTCTTTTAACAGTATTGCAAAAATTGTCAATCATCACTGTTTTGACTGTCAGTAATCAGTCTCCTAGTGTCCTTGAATTGCATCTACCTCCTGCCTGCCAGCCTTTTGTGCCAGGCCGTCTTGCCAACTATTTACACCAATCATAATTGTTGTCACAGTATAGTTACTAATTAAAATTAAAAAAATAAATTTTGATTGTTGATCTTAATCCTCAGTTTGCTCGTGCCATTGAATTGCACTTTTCTACTGCCTGCCAGCCTGTGTGCCAGGCCCAACTATCCAATTAGTGCCAGCAATCATATTTATTTTAACAGTATTGCAAAATTTGTCAATCATCACTGTTTTGACTGTTAATCTGCAGTCTACTAGTGCCCTCCTTGAATTGCATTTTACTCCTGCCTGCCTGTGTGCCAGTCCCAACTAGCCAATTAGTGCCACCAATCATATTTATTGTAACAGGATTGGAATTTCTGTTAAACATAACTGTTTGACTGTGATTCTTCAGTCTCCTAGTGCCATTGAATTGCAGTTTCCTTTCTCCCAGCGTGTCTGCCAGACAGGCCCATTTGTCAACTAGTGCCAAACAATCATATTTGTTGTCACAGTACTTGTAATATTTTAAAAAATTAACAATTTGTGATTTTAAAAACATCTGTCTTTTTTGTTGTTGTCAGTCTCACAGCGTATACTGTGCCCACTTTCACAGTGCCACCACTCAATTGGTGTAATAGTATTGTTAGTGTCCATTTTAAAAAAAATGACAGGCAGAGGCAGGCCACCCCGCAGGTTCCGTGGTCGTGGTAGTGGTGCTGTGATTCCTTTAGACCCTACAAATATGCACATTGTTCAGATGCCAGGTGCCAGGGGGGACGCAAAAACTTCTGAGGAGGACCTAGTTGAATGGCTAACACAGGACACCCAATATTCTTCATCTACGTCCAGCTGTGCTTTGGGCAGGTCTCAAGTGACCAGTGACACTCCCCCGCCTGTCGTCACCACCAACACTAGCACCACAGCCGCTTCACTTGATCTGTCACAGGAGTTAATGACACATCATTTTGAAGAAATGAGTGATGCGCAACCATCATTGACAGAGGATGTAGATAATAGTGATCAGTCTCAGTCAGGCAGCATTACCAACATGGAGGTACGGTGTGATGATGATGTTGTACCCGCTGCTGCTTCCTTTCTTGATGTTTCAGATACAAGTGAAGCGGTTGATGATGATGTGTCGGTGGATGTCACGTGGGTGCCTGCTAGAAGAGAAGAAGAAGAGGGGGAAAGTTCAGATGGGGAGACAGAGAGGAGGAGGAGGAGGAGACGATTTGGAAGCATGGGGAGGTCGTCTCAAGGAGCTAGTGGCACAGTCAGACAGCATGCATCGTCACCAGGGGTCAGCCAGACAGCACGCCGACGCCCATAAACGCATGCTGTTGCCACCACCAGAATGCCGTCATCGCAGAGCTCAGCAGTGTGGCATTTTTTTTGTGTGTCTGCCTCTGACAACAGCGATGCCATTTGCAACCTGTGCCAAAAGAAACTGAGTCGTGGGAAGTCCAACAGCCACCTAGGTACAACTGCTTTGCGAAGGCACATGGTCTCCCATCACAAAGGCCGATGGGAAGAACACATGAGTAGAAGCAGCACACAAAGTGAAAGCGGCCCTCCTCCTCCTGCTCCAGCATCTTCAGCCACATCAACCAGTGCTGTCCTCCTTGCCCCCTCTCAACCATCCTCCACTCAGTCTCTCTTACGTAGCAGTTCCTGGTCATCTGCCCACAGTCAGGTGTCTGTCAAGGACATGTTTGAGCGTAAGAAGCCAATTTCTCAAAGTCACCCCCTTGCCCGGTGTCTGACAGCTGGCTTGTCTGAACTCTTAGCCTGCCAGCTTTTATCATACAAGCTGGTGGAGTCTGATGCTTTAAAAAAATTTGTATCTATTGGGACACCGCAGTGGAAGGTACCTGGCAGAAATTTCTTTTCACAAAAGGCAATCCCAAACCTGTACTCTGTTGTGAGAAAGGAAGTTATGGCATGTCTGGCACACAGTGTTGGGGCAAGGGTCCATATGACCACGGGTAGCTGGTCTGCAAAGCATGGTCAGGGCAGGTATATCACCTACACTGCGCATTGGGTAAACCTGCTGACTTCTGACAAGCATGGAATGCGTGGCTCTGCAGAAGAGTTGGTGACACCGCCACGACTTGCAGTCAGGTCTGCTGCTACCTCCTCTACTCCTCCTACTCCATCCTCTTCCATAACCTCTTCCTCGGCTGAGTCCTCTTCAACTTCTGTGTCTTGCTCCACATCTATGGCACCCCCCAGCTCCCCAGGTACTATGCTACATCCCGGGTACGGCAGTGTCACGCCGTCTTGGGGTTGACTTGCCTGAAAGAGGAGAGTCACACCGCACCAGCACTCCTGACCGCCCTCAACGCACAGGTGGATCAGTGGCTGACTCCGCACCAACTGGAGATTGGCAAGGTTGTTTCTGACAATGGAAGTAATTTGGTGGCGGCATTGAAATTGGGCAAGTTGACACATGTGCCGTGCATGGCACATGTGTGTAATCTAATTCTACAACGATTTGTCCATAAGTACCCAGGCTTACAGGACGTCCTGAAGCAGGCCAGGAAGGTGTGTGGCCATTTCAGGCGTTCCTACACGGCCATGGTGCACTTGTCCGATATCTAGCGTCAAAACAACCTGCCAGTGAGGCGCTTGATTTGCGACAGCCCGACACGGTGGAATTCAACACTCCTAATGTTTGACCGCCTGCTCCAACAAGAAAAAGCTGTTAATGAGTATTTGTATGACCGGGGTGCTAGGCCAGCCTCTGGGGAGCTGGGGATATTTTTTCCAAATTACTGGACGCTCATGCGCAATGCCTGTAGGCTCATGCGTCCTTTTGAGGAGGTGACAAACCTTGTCAGTCGCACCGAAGGCACCATCAGCGACATCATACCATTTGTTTTCTTCCTGGAGCGTGCCCTGAGAAGAGTGCTGGATCAGGCAGTAGATGAGCGTGAAGAGGAAGTGGGAGAGTTGTGGTGTCTATCACCCCCACAAACAGCTGAATCAGCATCGTTTGCTGGACCTGCGGCAACGCAGGAAGAGGAATGTGAGGAAGAGGAGTCAGAGGAGGAATGTGGCTTTGAGGAGGAGGAGGAGGAAGACTGAGCACAACAGGCATCCCAGGGTGCTCGTTGTTGTCACCTCTCTGGTACCCGTGGTGTTGTACGTGGCTGGGGGGAAGAAGATACCATCAGTGAGATCAGTGAGGAGGAGGAACGGGACATGATTAGCTCAGCATCCAAGCTTGTTCAAATGGGTTCTTTCATGCTGTCGTGCCTGTTGAGGGACCCTCGTATAAAAAAGATGAAGGAGAATGACCTGTACTGGGTGTCCACGCTCCTCGACCCCCGGTATAAGCATAAAGTGCCTGAAATGTTACCAAATTACCGCAATGATCAAATGATCTCTGTGTTTCTAAAATCAATGCCTTTCCTGTAATCTAATTTTCAAAAGGATGCCATATGTCCTCTTTCATGCTGCTGGTTTTGTGGAGGGTCCTGGAGTCTCTGCTAAAAAGGCCTAAGGATAAATAAGTGTACTGGGTGTCTAATCAATCTTTTTTTAAATTTCACGGTTGCAACAAATTATCCCCGGGTTTCTAAAATCAATGCCTTTCCTGTAATCTATTAGTCACAAGGATGCCATATGTCCTCTTTCATGCTGTTGTTTCTGTTGAGGCTCCGGGAGCTTCTTATAAAAAGGCCTAAGGATAAAGAAGTGTACTGGGTGTATAATCTATGTTTTTTTAGATTTCACGGTTGCAACTAATGATCTCTGTGTTTCTAAAATCAATGCCTTTCCTGTAATCTAATTTTCAAAAGGATGCCATATGTCCTCTTTCATGCTGCTGGTTTTGTGGAGGGTCCTGGAGCCTCTGCTAAAAAGGCCTAAGGATAAATATGTGTACTGAGTGTCTAATCAATGTTTCTTTAGATTTCCCGGTTGAAACAAATTATTCCCAGGTTTCTAAAATCAATGCCTTTCCTGTAATCTTTTATTCAAAAGTATGACATATGTCCTCTTTCATGCTGTTGTTTTGGTTGAGGCTCCAGGACCCTCTTATTAAAAAGGCCTGAGGATAAATAAGTGTACTGGGTGTCTAATCAATGTTTTTTTCTATTTCCCGGGTCATATAAATGATCTCTGGGATTCTAAAATCAATGCCTTTCCTGTATTCTATTATTCAAAAGGATGACATATGTCCTCTTTCATACTGTTGTTTCGGTTGAGGCTCCGGGACCCTCTTATTAAAAAGGCCTGAGGATAAATAAGTGTACTGGGTGTCTAATCAATGTTTTTTTCTATTTCCCTGTTGCAAATAATTATCTGTGGGTTTCTAAAATCAATGCCTTTCCTGTAATCTATTATTCAAAAGGATAACATATGTCCTCTTTCATGCTGTTGTTTTGGTTGAGGCTCCGGGACTCTCTTATTAAAAAGGCCTAAGCATAAATAAGTGTACTGGGTGTCTAAACAATTTTTTTTTCTATTTCCCGGTTGCAAATAATGATCTGTGGGTTTCTAAAATCAATGCCTTTCCTGTAATCTATTATTCAAAAGGATGACATATGTCCTCTTTCATGCTGTTGTTTCGGTTGAGGCTCCGGGACCCTCTTATTAAAAAGGCCTGAGGATAAATAAGTGTACTGGGTGTCTAATCAATGTTTTTTTCTATTTCCCGGTCATATAAATGATCTCTGGGATTCTAAAATCAATGCCTTTCCTGTAATCTATTATTCAAAAGGATGACATATGTCCTCTTTCATGCTGTTGTTTCGGTTGAGGCTCCGGGACCCTCTTATTAAAAAGGCCTAAGAATAAATAAGTGTACTGGGTGTCTAATCAATGTTTTTTTCTATTTCCCGGTTGCAACTAATGATCTCTGGGTTTCTAAAATCAATGCCTTTCCTGTAATCTATTATTCAAAAGGATGACATATGTCCTCTTTCATAATGTTTTTTCTGTTGAGGCTCCGGGAGCCTCTTATAAAAAGGCCTAAAGATAAAGAAGTGTACTGGGTGTCCAATCAATGTTTTTTTCTATTTCCCGGGTCATATAAATGATCTCTGGGATTCTAAAATCAATGCCTTAACTGTAATCAATTGTTCACAAGGATGCCATATGTCCTCTTTCATGCTGTTGTTTCAGTTGAGGCTCCGGGAGCCTCTTATAAAAAGGCCTAAGGATAAAGAAGTGTGCTGGGTATCCAATCAATGTTTTTTTTTATTTCACAGTTGCAAAAAAATTATCTATGGCTTTCTAAAATCTATGCCTTACCTGTCATCTATTGTTCAAAAGGATGCCATATGTCCTCTTTCCTGCTGTTGTTTTTGTTGGGGGTCCGGAACACTATTCTAAAAAGGCCGAAGGAGAACGACCTGTACTGTACTTGGTGTCCAATCATGTTTTTGTTTTCAATTTCACGGTTCATAATAAATATCGCTGTGTAACTAAAATCAATGCCATACCTGTACTCTGTTGTTCAAAAGGATGGCATATGTGGTGTTTCATTCTGTTGTGGTTGTTGAAGGTCGTGGCCGTGGGAGAGCGTATAAAACGGCTGAAGGAGAACAACCTGTACAGCCTTGCTCCTCCTTTTAGGCAGGCCAGCTCTTTGCATACATGCCCACAGACTCTGTAACGCATGCCTCTTTTAGGGAGAGGTGCAGCCATAATGCAGGGTCAGAACCTCTGCCTGCAACTGTTATACTCGATTTTGTGAAAGGAAGTAAGCTTACCATGGTTCCCTGCACGCACGTATTGTTGTTATATTTTGGTGAGGGTAATTATGATGGCCATGTAGACCACCACCACTGAGAGTCCTGGAAGTAACAGGGATGAGATGAAAGAGCTAAGAATAGTAGAACTTGAAAGAACAGAGTTAGCCATGGGTGTTAGTGCAAGACCGCTTGGCTTTTTTTTGGCTTTGGGTGCGGCTATTCATGCAGACCATATAGAGCTACCACCATTCGGTGTTGCATCAGGTATTAAACTAATAAGAACAGTACTACCAAAATACAGCCAATGAAGGGCCTTAGGAAGACTGAGCCAAGGTTGTATTGTAGTATTTGGTTAGGCTAATCATGATGGCCATGTAGACCAGCACCGAGAGTCCTGGAAGTAACAGGGATGATGAGAATAGTACTACTTGAAACAACAGAGTTAGCCATGGGTGTTAATCCAAGACCGCTTGGATTTATTTTTGTATTGGGTGCGGCTAATCATGCAGGCCATATAGAGCAGCCACCATTCGGTGTTGTATCAGCTATAAAAATAATAAGAACTGTACTATCAAAATACAGACAATGAAGGGCCTATGAAGACTGAGCAAAGGTTGGATTGTAGTATTTTGTTCGGCTAATCATGATGGCCATGTAGACCGCCCGTAACAGGGATGAAAGTGCTAAGAATAGTACTAATTGAAACAACCGAGTTAGCCATGGGTGTTAGTCTAAGACCACTCGCCTTTTTTGGGTTTGGGTGCAGCTAATCATGAAGGCCAGATAGACCTGCCACCATTTGGTGTTGTAACAGGTATTAAACTGCAAAGAACAGTACTACTTAACACAACCTACTTACCATGGGTCCCAGAGCATATGTTTGGTTATTATATTTTGTAAGGGTAATCATGCAGGCCATATAGACCTCCACCGTTAGGGTGAGTATGAGTAACAGCTACTAAAATGCGAAGGACATTACTAATTAACACAACATAGTTACCATGGGTCGCAGACCAAGAGCAGATGTCTTATTATTATATTTTGTATGGGTAATCATCCAGGCCATATAGACCTCACCAAATAGGGGAAGTTACAGAGATTAAAGTGCTAAGAATGGTAGTACTTAAAACACAACCTAGTTAAAATGGGTACCAGACCGCATGTCTTATTATTATATTTTTTCAGGGTAATCAGGCAGGCCATATAGAACACCCCCGATAGGGGGGGGGGGAACAGGGATTAAAGTGCTAAGAAAAGTACTAATTAACACAAGCTAGTTATCATGGGTCCAACACCGTGTGTCTTGATGTTATACTTTGTCAGGGTAATCATGCAGGCCATATAGACCTTTCTTGATAGGGGGAGTAACAGGGATTACAGTTATAAGAATAGTACTACTTAAACACAACCTAATTACCATGGGTCCAAGACCAGATGTTTTATTATTATACTTTGTCAGGCTAATCATGCAGGCCATATAGAGCTCCAACAAATTGGGGGGTAAGAGGGATTCAAGTGATAAGAAAAGTTTTACTTAACACAACAAAATTACCATGGGTCCCAGACCACGTGTCTTGTTGTTATACTTTGTCAGGGTAATCATAACCGCCATATAGACCTCCATTAATAGGGGGAGTTACAGGGCTGAAAGTGCGAAGAACAGTACTACTTAACACAACCTAGTTGGGTCCAAGAACGCATGTTTAATTATTAGACTTTATTAGGGTAATTATATATCTAACAAATCTATCTATTTCTCTTCTATTGATTCTATCTAACTGTCAATCTATGTATATCTATCTATCCTATCTATCAATCTATCTTCTGTCTGGGATGTTTTGAGACAGCCACTTTGGGAATGTTAGTTGATTTAGGCCCATTATGGCTTAAAAGCAGACTCTGCATAAACTATGTAATTTTCCATGGGAGTTTTGCCAGGGATCCCCCTCCAGCATGCGACAGTCCAGGTGTTAGTACCCTTGAAACAACTTTTCCATCACTATTGTGGACAGAAAGAGTCCTTGTAGGTTTTAAAGTTCGCCTGCCTATTGAATTCAATGGCGGTTCGCGAACAGAAAATTTTAGGTTTGCTACATCACTAATAATAAGTAATGAATCCTTTGTATTTCCCTACTATTATGGCTGATTCTAGCAACATGCTACAAATTGGATGTTACAAAGGATGTTATTCTTTTATTATTTACATAGACAATAGTTTAATAGTGTTTAGACTGATGACTCCTAACTGACTGTAGCACTAACACTTGATATTTATATTACTTTTACCCGTTACTTTTAAGCCTATTTGGAAAATTTACCACATATACACATGTTTACTGAAAATCTAATAACTCATTTTGGGACTTAGCCTGTACGTGCCCTCAGCATTGCATATGTATTGCACATGAACTGCATAATATTTTCTAAAGCTATACTCACTCTGCATGTTGCGTATGGTAACGGCTCCAGGCTCTAACATGCTCATATAACATTACACTGAATTTTGCTGTTCTCTGTGTTATTGTATTTTCCCTGGATCAGTGTAGCGATTTACCTCTCCGGGACTGACATCAATCTATTTTGACATTAATAGCCCACATTAAAATTTTACTACAACAGCCCTTCTTAGACTGTATGCCTATATGAAACTGGATATTTTCATTTACTATAATGGACACTATGGCAATTACTGACTCCTACTACTCCCTTAAAGAGACAGACGATGAGGATTTAGACTTACTGGAAGTGGAGGATGTGTTTGAACAAGACATACCCAATACTAAATTGGAGGACTGTTTCTATGACATGGAACTTTTAAAACAGAAAGAACAAAAGCTTAAATGGGACAAATGGATTTTGTCAAAATATATATAAACATGAAGATTGTACCTAGGGGATTGCGTATCAACAAGTTCCCCACATATGACATCAAACACTTACAGATTGTTCCTTAAAGCTAATTGCATTACTGATAGAATATAAAGATTTATTACTCAGTGAAGTTAGAAACAAGATTATACTACTACAAGTAGATATGAACAAATTTAAACAATGTGACACGTACTGTACCCCCAATTTCACAACATACTTAAAACACATTAGAGGAATCCAGGAACCTGATTATCCAGGTGAAACATTTGATATTTTTAAGAGACCAAAAATACTACACTAAAGGTGTGGTCTATATATGGAGATGTAAACAGAGGGGCACAAACCATATGGTCAACTTCCTGGACAAGGTAGAAATGAGGGTACAACCAATAAAAATAAAGTTCAACAACATAAGGAGACAAATTCAAAGAAAGTGGCATTCTCTGACTCAGAACCTGAGCTAACTGATGAGGAGAGATTCGCCTCTAGCAGGAGATGAGGCACAATCCCCTGAAACTTGTTCAGCAGAAATCTTGGAGGGAGGAGCTCCACCAAAGGGTATCCTTAAGGATTACAAAAGTACTGGAGCCATCCCTAAAAGGGGTAGGTGCCAAAGGCATGGCGGATCCCATTATTTTGTGACTCCTAATCTCCATGTAGGCAGTAATGGTGTGGAAGCCAGTAATCAGGTTTTTCAGCGGGCCCCGAAGCGACCCGGGGAGGGGGGTGGGGCAACACACAGAAATCCAACACAATAAATTTCCAACAGCAGAGGTACCCGGTGAGGGACAACAGGGGTACACCGAGACACAAGTACCAGTAATGGATAACACAGTCATTAATCTTTCGGTTTATGATACTACTGATCTCAAGAAGAAGGTTCTGAGTTATGGTCTAGGGTTTGTTCCCTCACGTAATTTTGATTTATTCCAGACTATTCTGGATCTAACAAGGAGAGAAAGAGAAGCCATTGCGCACCTTCAGCATAAAAATTAAATTGTCATTAGACAATCAGATAAGGGTGGGAGTATAGTGGTGTTAGATAGGGATACCTACACTAATGAGGCCCTGAGGCAACTGGGAGATTTCCAATGCATACATCTCTTTGACAAGGGATCTGACTACATCTTTTAGGGGCACCTTGAAGGACATGTTGGATGATGGGTTGGAGATGGGCATCATAGATAAGCACATGTTTGATTGTCTCATGGTAGACTATCCTATGATGCCCATCTTCCACCATTTTCCAAAGGTCCATAAAAGTCTCAGTAATGTTCAAGGCAGGCCCATAGTGGCTGGAATTGGCTCATTATTACAGCCTCTCTTCAATTGGTACACAATTTCCTCCAAAGTTTGGTACAGGGACTACCGAGCTATCTACATGATATGGCTCATACCCTGTCCAAAGTAGAACAAATAGACTGGGAACCCAATTACAGCTGGATTACAATAGATGTCGTACCACTGTATTCATCAATACCCCACATATTTGGACTCCAGGCTGTGAAATTCTTTTTGGACAGGTATACCAGTCTTACCCAGGAATACAGGGATTTTGTCATTAGAGCTATTGACTTCTTTGTTGTTTGCTGACATTTACTATCTCCAGAGACGTGGAACCGTGATGGGGGCTAAATGTGCCCCCTCCTACACAAACCTCTTTATGGGGTGGTGGGAGCGGTTTCACATCTATGGAGATAGAAACAGGTTCTCTAGATATATCATCAAATATATGTGGTTCATTGATGATCTTTTGATCATCTGGTCCTCTGGTCAGTCGCAAGCTCAGGAATTGGTGGGTTATCTAAATGATAATAAATTCGGTTTAAAATTTACCTTTGAATGGCACGACACGGCCATTAATTATTTGGATGTCACCTTAACTGAAGACTTTGAATCTAAGAGGATTATCTCGTCTCTATAGGAAACCCATCTCAGGGAACACTCCTCTGCATGCCAACAGCATCGCTAAGGGTCAATTTATTCAGATTAAACGCAATTGTTCCCTGAATGATGACTTCCATAGATAGAGTGAGGAACTCAGAAAACGTCTGCTGGTCAGAAACTACCCGGAAAAAGTGGTGAACAGAAATTTACCACATATACACATGTTTACTTAAAATCTAATAACTCATTTTGGGACTTAGCCTGTACATGCCCTCAGCATTGCATATGTACTGCACATGCAATACTTACTTAATACTTAATGTTGCATATGGTAACAGAGAATCAGTGGTAGTTAAACATGAATGCTGTGTCCTCCTCCATCATATGACGCATGTATGGGGGCTGAATGGTAACAACCAACAACCACCTGTTCTGGAAATATCCCATACTCCTTGACAAAGGGCGGAGTCCCGAAATGCGCGTCTGAGATTGTGTGACGCCATCACCTTTTCCAGGCTGTGGATCTGCACACTGTAACGTTGAAACATGGAGACGCTGTTGAAGACTGTGGCAGTAAGGTAGGAGACTGGGTACCGACATAACCATAGGAATATGAACTAGCCAAGAATCACGGACACCACAGACATGACACCTGAGATACAGACCCACGGACATCATACTGCAAGAATTGTGGTACGCAGATGTATATAAAAGTGGGCCAGATAGATATATTGGTGGTTGGAGTGAGTGAAGATTAAGTTTAAAGCTTACTGCAGCATTGCGGGTGTCTGTTTCACTGCCACACATGAATATGGACTTTTAAATGTGACAGTGCTAGTTCATTAAAGATGCGACAGGACACAAATGTATGTAGAATCTCAAAAGGCTATACTTTGTTTCAAGTTCGGTCCAGTGAAATACGTTTAATATATTGGGACTGTACAACTTGAGAGTGTTGACACACGGTACAATATACCTCCACTCAGAGAATTATGTATACACATACCACAGTGATTCTGTCTATAGGTGATTCCGGTCATTTGCCCCATGGGACTCCTTGGGAGTTGTATATAAATTTATTTTTTTAACTTTCTCTTTGGATTTAGTTGACAACTTCAACTTTTTTTTTTTTTTTATGTATGTGGATATGAGTGAGGAGGAGTAAGAAAATAAGGAGGGTCCATTGTGTGATTAATATTGTTGTTATTAACTGACTTATCACACCACCTTAATATTTTACTCTATTGAAATAAAGTGATATGTACTTCAGTGCTGGGATTATTTGTTTTTTATATAGTATTAGGGTGGTTGGACTACATCCTATCCCGGGCACGGGACACATTTAGATCATTATAAAGAGAGGCTGTGCTGTCACTTAGTTAATTTGTTTATTTAATATTAGTCTGTGATGTGCACGCAAGTATTTGGAGTTACTATAGAGAAGCAAGAAATAGATGCAGCAGATTTGGCATTGAAATACTTAAAAACAGAAGTGGAGTTTAAGAATATGCAAACTAAGCTAGAGGGAGAATTATCAATGTTTAAAAAAACCTTGGAGAGTAGAAAATATAAAAAATTCCAAAGGGATCTGTTAGATTATCAGAACAATAAGGTGTATAGGTGAGGTAATCCTGATTTTGTTCCTTTTAGGAGAGTGAGGAGAGGCCCACAAGTTAATAACTTTA
This sequence comes from Bombina bombina, assembly GCF_027579735.1. Taxonomy (NCBI): domain Eukaryota; kingdom Metazoa; phylum Chordata; class Amphibia; order Anura; family Bombinatoridae; genus Bombina; species Bombina bombina. Next base: position 328,968,327 of record NC_069499.1, read on the forward strand.
AAGGTGAATCTTCCTCAGATAGTGAATTCAGTGATTTAGTTGACCAGTTTCTGGGACCAGAAACAGTAGAAAAGGCAGAGGAGAAGGGGTAGGAAACACAGGAAATATAGGATACAAGATCTCAACAAGACAGAACAGGAGGTAATGGATAAAGAGGATATCATTTGCCGAGAAAGGGAGAACACTCCATTTCATTTTCACACTAAAGATATCAAACCTAAAAGCAATTTCAATCCTCCACCTACTAATACTTCTGTGGAGGCTTATATTACAGTAGTAAAACACAATTTTGAGAAGTTGAGAAGGATTTTTAAATGTAAGACTAAATTTAACCTCACTGCTTTTGAAACCTGCTGATAAGGGCGGGGCTTTGGTGATTATGAGCAAGGCCAAGTATAGAAACAAAGTAATACGCCAACTCCAAGATAAGTGTAATTTTAACCCGATAATATTTGATCCTAAATCTAGGATACAGCAGAAAATTAGGAAGGTAATAGACGAAGCTCTACTTACAGACCTAATTACACAAAAACAAGCTAAGTTTCTGATTAAGGAAAACCCTATTATCCCTGTATTTTACATATTGCCAAAGATTTATAAGAGTCTGAATGATCCGCTGGGACGCTCTATTGTGGCCGGCACAGAGTTAGTCTTTCAACCTTTGGCAATATTCCTCGATCATCTGATCAGACCACTTTTGGGGTATATAAAATCATATCTACAGGACACTACAGACTTTTTGGGTAGAATCCCATCCCAGGTTGTCCCCCCACACAGCATCCTCATTATAATTGACATTGCAAGTCTCTATACCTCGATCCCTCATCGTTTGGGCATAGAAAGTGTCTTCTATTTTCAGGGTAAAGATAGATTATATTCACCAAATGAGAGGAGATTGATACATGATCTATTTGAAATCATTTTGTATGGGAATCATTTTCTCTTTGAAGACACTTTCTATGTCCAAAAGAAGTGGACCGCAATGGGCTAAAGCGTAACCTATGTGAACCTCTTCATTAGGAAATTTGAGGAAGAGACAATTATACTGATGAGGGTTTTAGAAACTCAGTGATGGGTTGGTACAGATATATAGATGACATCGTTTTCATTTGGACAGGAGGGATGGATGATTTGTCACAATTTGTGTCCAACGATCACCTGAAATTCACAGTTGAATGTAGCTATGAGAGCATCAGCTTTCTAGATACGAGGGTGTCTGTGGAGGGAGACAACTTGAGGTGTGACCTCTTCACTAAGGAAACAGACAAGAACAATACATTACATTATCAGAGTTTCCATCCACAAACACTGATTAAAAATGTACCCTTTAGTCAAATACTAAGAACTAAAAGGATAGTTGATGATCCAGTGGTCTGTCAGCAGAGACTGGACGAGATGGCTAGAAAATGTACTCAAAGAGGGTATCCCGAAAAAGTATTAGCTTCAAATATGGCCAAAGTTTGAGGGGAAAATTCTGTTCCAAAAAGCCCCCTGAAACCCTTGAAATTTTCAGTTCCATTTGTCTGTCAGTATGGCCTCCATATCAGGAGACGTAAATCTATCATTTTAAGACATTGGCATTTGTTGCAGGAAGACAATCAAGTTGGCAAAATATTTCATGACATTCCGCTCTTTTCATATAAACTTAATAAAAACCTAAGGGATGACTTTACCCGGGCTGATTTGGGTACAATAAAGAAACCTCCGCTGATGGTTAAAAAAGGTTGCTTTGCATGTATGAATTGTGCACAATGTCATTCTATGCAACAGGGGTATTCTATAACGCATCCACATTCAGGCATATGGATTCCCATAAAAGGGCGCTTTTCATGTAACTCAAAATACATAATTTACGTGATCAAATGTCCTTGTGGGTTTGCATACGTTGGTGAAATAAAACCAATATGCTAAAGATAGAATTTTCCAACACAACGCAGCTGTTGGGAAGCTAGAAGAAGATGCCCCAGTGGTGCATCACTTTACTCTAGCCTCCTACAACAAAAGCCAATTAAGGTTTCAGATAGTTGATGGAGTACCCCCCCTCTGATGTTAGGGAGACAGACAGAAGTTACTGTTTAAAAAAGAGGCCCAATGGATCAGGAGACTAGATACTCTAGTACTGAGGGCTCTAAATAGAGAGATCTCCTGGGGCAAATTCTATGAGATTGTTTAGGAAATTCTTTATGAGATTGTAGGGTGAGGAGTGTTGGTTTCTTTTTTTCACAATCTCTATTCTGACCATGTATGTATTAACATATATATAAATCTTATCTGTGTAAATATGTATATAGTTGTCGATTTATTAAGGTGTTGACGTGTGAACACAGAGAATCTGTGCTAGTTAAATATGAATGCTGTGTCCTCCATCATATGACGTATGTAGGGGCTGAATGGTAACAACCAATGATGACCAAGATATGACTTAAAAAAGCACCTGTTCGGCAAATACCCCATACTCCTTGACAAAGGGCGGAGTCCTGAAACATGCGTCGGAGATTGTGTGACGCCATCCCCTGTTCCAAGCTGTGGATCTGCATGCTGAAACGTTGAAACACGGAGACACTGTTGAAGACTGTGTCAGTGAGGTAGGAGACCGGGTACAGACATAACCATAGACATATGAACAAACCAAGACTCACGGGCACCACGGACATGATACCTGAGATACAGACCCACGGACATCATACTGCAAACATTGTGGTACGCATATGTATATAAAAGTGGGCCTGATAGAGATATTGAGTAAGTGAAGATTAAGCTCAAAGCTTACTGCAGCATTGCGAGTGTCTGTTTCACTGCCACACATGAATATGGACTTTTAAATGTGACAGCGCTAGTTTGTTACAGACGCGTCAGGACACAGAATCTCAAAAGGCTATACCTCTTATGTAGGATCTCAAAAGGCTATACTTTGAGTCAAGTTCAGTCCAGTAAAATACTTTTAATATATTGAGACTGTACAACTTGAGAGTGTTGACACACGGTAGAATATACCTCCACTCAGAGAATTCTTGATTTAAAGCCAGAGTATACACATAGCACAGTGATTCTGTCTATGGGTGATGCCGGTCATTTTCCCCTTGGGACGCCTTGGGGGTTGTATATAAATTAATTTTTTGAACTTTTTCTTTGGATTTAGTTGACAACTTCAACTTTTTGTTTTTTATTTTTTTTATGTATTTGGTTGATGTGGGGAGGAGTAAGTGAATAAGGAGGGCCCCTTGTGTGATTAATATTGTTGTAATTCAGTGATGGGATTATTTGCTTTTTATAAAACCCATAATGTTTCTTTTATAAATCAAACAGAGTGAAAAATTAAAAAAATATTTTTAATTTACTTCTGTTATTAAATGTACTTAATTTTCTTGAAATTCTTTGCTAGAAATAATGCCTATTAGGTAGCGCACATATGTCTAGAGCACTATAAGGCAGCTGTGTTGCAAGAATGAGTTTAACAATGTTATATACTGTGCAATCTCTGTTGTCATCTAGTGATCGCATGATTGATAGATGATAATGATAGATAGATTAATAGATAGATACTTTTATTAAAAGATGCCTTATTTTTTTGTGTTATAGGTTGTGCATCAAGCTAGGGATCACACTACTTTAAAGGGTTCATGGGTTATTATGAGATGATTTTCACAAACAGAGGTTTGGATATAGGGCCCCATATATTAAAGGGTGGACAGACAATGTTCCTGACTTGGGATCCCATTTGTCTGCCTTTGTGGGCTGTATGTACCATTGCTAACTTTATTGCAGGTCCTGGGCGCTGAACAACTAGGCCTCCAGTTAGTGCGGCCAGGGCTCTGGCAAGAAGAGTATTGGGTTAGTTCGCCTACCAGAGCGAGTTATGGTAAGTATATAGGAACAGGTGAGCTTTTCACCTGTAGATTCCAAACATTTACATTAGTTTTAACGATAAAGGAATGTAAATTTTTAACGAAAATTCTATTTTCATTTAGTTATAAATAAAATGAAAACTGAATAGTGCAGGGAACGAATATTTGGGTAATTGAATTTAGAATTAAATTTTGTCCAAAACTACATTTTTTTCTCTGCACATCTCTAATGAATATTTCAATACTTAAGTATTGGTTATAGAGTAGCTGTGTAAAAAAGAAAGTGTATAAGAAATTACACTCCAATAAAAAAGAAGGGGCGAGATATATTCGAGCTAAATTAACTTGTGTGCAATATTTTATTTTAATAATTTTTATTAGATGTTATTAGTGTTATGAGTGTAACTGTACTTTGAAATGTATTTTTAATGTGTTTCGTAAGAGCTCTGAGGACACGGTAATCATTCTAGCGTAAATCACGATTGCACTCAAACAATTGCGTTTACTTCAACTTGTAATATGAACGGTAAACCCGACGCACACAAACACCCGGCGCCACTCGTATTCTGGCCCTTGATTGGGTTATGGTTTCTGATAGCAGAGATCAATATTGTCACGCTGCTCTCCAGGTTCTGGCCGCCACTCTGATCCGTTGCCATGATCGTTGCCATGGATGAGGCGGTCCTTCAGGCGCCTGCGATGACATCATCACTGCACACCCTGTCATCCTGATGCCGGTCCGGATCTTCCTGTGCTCCCTTGGTGCGAATCCTGCACCTATATACCTCAGTTGCTCTCATCTATGACCAAGTATAGGTGTTACTGTATGTGCTCCTGGGTGCTGTATTACTTTGTTTTGCTGGATTGCCATATTGTTATTGAACTCTGCCTGTTTAACCCTTGTATTGCTAGATTGCCTTACCATTATCAAACTCTGCCTGTCTGACCATTCTACTGGTTTATCCCTGAACTGCTAAACTGCTGGATTACCTTTTGTTGCTGATCTGTCTGTTCCTGACCATTCTACTGGTTTATCCCTGAACTGCTAAACTGTGGGATTTCCTTTTGGTTGCTGACCTCTGCCTGTTCCTTACTATTCTAATTGGTTTATCCCTGAATTGCTAAACTGCTGGATTTCCTTTCTGTTGCCGGATTCTGCCTGTCTCTGACCATTCTTTGCCTTCATCTTATTAACGTGAAGGACTACCCTGTCTACCATGAGTACTGCTTACCTCATTTCATAAACTCACTTTGTTCTGGGATATTTCCTTATCCTTCCACTTGACGCCGGGATAAGAAGACTACTGGCCAAGCTTGGTCTGTTAGGGAAATATCCCACGAGCATTACATTATACTTGGGCCATGGACCCAAATGAGGTAGCAAAAGCAGTCTCTCTTCAGGGACAGATATACTTGCAGAATATGGATTCTAAACTAGAGGCTATAACCGCTATGCTCTCCTCACTGGTTGCAGAGAAAAACATTGCTCCTGTTGTTACACAGCCAGTCCCTGCTGCCAGTGCTGCAACTTTCTCCCCTGCTTCTGGAAGTATACCCCGGATAACACTGCCTGACAAGTATGATACTAGTACTACCGACTGTAGGGGTTTTCTTAACCAGTGCAGGCTACACTTCCGCAATGATCCTCACACCTTCCAGTCTCATCAGTCAAAGGTCACTTTTATCATTTCTTTATTGAAAGACAAGGCCCTAGCCTGGGTCTCTCCCCTTTTAGAACAGAGCGCTTAGCTCCTGAACGGTGCAGATGCCTTCATTTCTGCATTATCTGACGTATTTGGAACCTCCGGCCATGCTTCTGCTGCAGAGTACTCTCTCTTGGATCTCTGCCAGAGCAATAGATCTGTGGCACAACACGCCATCGAGTTTCGCACCTTGCCACTTGAGACCAGTTGGGATGGCAGTGCTCTCAAAGCGGCCTTCAGGAAAGGCCTGCATGAGCGTTTTAAGGAAGAGCTCACTTATCGTGATGTTCCATCTTCCCTGGATGAATTCATAACACTTTGTATCAGTCTGGATTCTCGCTTTCAGGAGAGACAAGCTGAGAGAGAGAGAACTCGTAGAATCCTTCCCTCTTGTCCTACCCGTCCAGTCTCTAGACTATCCCCTACCCCTTCAGCACCTCCAGTTACCTCTGAAGAGGAACCCATGGATCTATCCTCCCTTAATCCCACTGAATCGAGAGACAGAGAAGAAGGAGATTGAAACTGTGTTTCAATTGTGGTTCTAATTCACACCAACTCAAGAATTGTGATATATACGGCTGGGAAAAGTCAATGCTTAGAGGATACAAGTGGGGTACCTCTAAGTGTGGTCATTACTAAATCCCCTAACTTTTCTCGGATCCTGGTACCTGTTACCCTTACCTTTCTTCAGAATTCTGTCTACGCTCAAGCCTTTATTGATTCAGGGACAGCTAGAAATTTTCTAGATCACTGATTCATGATTTACGAGTTTTGAGCACTATAGGGATTTTAACGACCGCCATAAAAGCAGGGTTATTTCACCTCCCTATAGCGCTGGTATTACAGGTTTAAAAAAAGCAGGCTTGTGCCGGAGATATGGTGGCATTGAGCTCCATACCGCACAAATAAATGGGGTTCGCCGGCAAAAAAAAGCCTATCACCTGCGATTGCGGAAACAAAAGCTACGTAACGCAGCCCCATTGATGTCTATGGAGTAAAAGAAAATAATTTTTAACCCTAACACCCTAACATAAACTCAGAGTCTAAACACTGCTAATCTGCTGCCCCCAACATCACTGCCACCTACATACAGTTATTAACCCCTAATCTGCCACCCCCAACATCGCCGATACCTACATAATGTTATTAACCCCTAATCTGCAGCCCCAACATCGCTGCCACCTAATAAAACAATTATCCCCTAATCTGCCGCTCCTGATGTCGCCGCCACTATACTAAAGTTATTAACCCCTAAACCTCTGGCCTCCCACACCACTACCACTAAATAAATCCATTAACCCCTAAACTTAACCCTAAACCTAACGTAACTCTAACCCTAATGTAACCCTAAGCTTAACCCTAACACCGACTAACTTTAACATCCTATTGGCTGATTGGAACAGCCAATAGGATAAGAGCTGCTCAAATCCTATTGGCTGATTGGAACAGCCAATAGGATTTTAACAGCTCTAATCCTATTGGCTGATTGAAGTCTTTAAGCCAATAGGAATGCAAGGGACGCCATCTTGGATTACGTCACTTGCATTGAAGTTCCAGTTTACAGCAGCGTCCGTATGAAGAGGATGCTCCACGCCGGATGTCTTCAGGATGGACCCTCCGCGCCGGATGGATGAAGATAGAAGATGCCCTCTGGATGAAGACTTCTATCCGTCTGGATGAGGACTTCCGCGGCTGGATGAAGATCAAAGAGGCCACCTGAATGAAGACTTCTTTCCGGCTGGATGGATCCTTCAAGTGGGACTTCAAGAACTGTAAGTGGATCGTCTGGGGTTAGTGTTAGGATTATTTAAGGGATTTTTGGGTGAGTTTTATTTTTAGCTTAGGATCTGGGCATGTAAAAGGGCTAAATGCCCTTTTAAGGGCAATGCCAATACAAATACCCTTTTCAGGGCAATGGGGAACTTAGGTTTTTTTTAGATAGTTATTTTATTTGGGGGGTTGGTTGTGGGGGTGGTGGGGTTTACTGTTGGGGGGGTGTTTGTATTTTTTTTTCAGGTAAAAGAGCTGATTTCTTTGGGGCAATGCCCCACAAAAGGCCCTTTTAAGGGCCATTGGCAGTTTATTGTAGGCTAGGGTTTTTTTTTTATTTTTGGGGGCTTTTTTTATTTTGAAAGGGCTATGAGGTGTAATTCTTTTTTATTTTTGATAATTTGTTTTTTATTTTTCGTAATTTAGTGTTTGTTTTTTGTAATTTTTATTTTTTATTTTTTGTAATTAGATACTTTTTGTAATTTTAGAGTAGTGTTATGATTGTTTTAATGTGTAGTTTAGATTAATTTAATTGGTAGTTAGTTTACTTGTAGTTTAATAATTATCTTAGTTTAAATGTTAGTTTAAAATTAATTTATTTAATTTGACAGGTAAAATTTAATTTAATTTAAGATAGGGAAATTGTAATTTTAATATAAAGTTAGGAAGTCGTTAGGTTTAGGGGTTAATAGTTTATTTTAGTATATTTCATTGTGGGGGGTTTGCGGTTTAGGGGTTAATAGGTTTATTATAGCGGCGGTGTGGACGGACGGCAGATTAGGGGTTAATTATATTTAAATAGTGTTTGCGATGCAGGAAGGCGGCGGTTTAGGGGTTAATAGGTTTATTTTAGTGCCGACGATGTCGGGGAGCGGCGGAATAGGGGTTAATAAATTTTAATAGTGGCGGCGATGTCCGGAGTGACAGATTAGGGATTAATACATTTATTATAGTGTTTGTAATGTGGGAGGGCCTTGGTTTAACCCCTTAATGACCACAGCACTTTTCCATTTTTTGTCCGTTTGGGACCAAGGCTATTTTTACATTTCTGTGGTGTTTGTGTTTAGCTGTAATTTTCCTCTTACTCATTTACTGTACCCACACATATTATATACTGTTTTTCTCGCCATTAAATGGACTTTCTAAAAATACCATTATTTTCATCACATCTTATAATTTACTATAAAAAAATTATAAAATATGAGGAAAAAATTGAAAAAAACACACTTTTTCTAACTTTGACCCCCAAAATCTGTTACACATCTACAACCACCAAAAAACACCCATGCTAAATAGTTTCTAAATTTTGTCCTGAGTTTAGAAATACCCAATGTTTACATCTTCTTTGTTTTTTTTATAAGTTATAGGGCCATAAATACAAGTAGCACTTTGCTATTTCCAAACCATTATTTTTCAAAATTAGCGCTAGTTACATTAGAACACTAATATCTTTCAGGAATCTCTGAATATCCATTGACATGTATATATTTTTTTTTAGTAGACATCCCAAAGTATTGATCTAGGCCCATTTTGGTATATTTCATGCCACCATTTCACCGCCAAATGCGATTACATACAAAAAAATGTTCACTTTTTCACTAATTTTTTCACAAACTTTTGGTTTCTCACTGAAATTATTTACAAACAGCTTGTGCAATTATGGCTTAAATTATTTTAAATTAATCTCTGGGATCCCCTTTGTTCAGAAATAGCAGACATATATGGCTTTGGCGTTGCTTTTTGGTAATTAGAAGGCTGCTAAATGCCACTGCGCACTACACGTGTATTATGCCCAGCAGTGAAGGGGTTAATTAGGGAGCATGTAGGGAGCTTTTAGGGGCAATTTTAGCTTTAGTATAGTGTAGTAGACAACCCCAAGTATTGATCTAGGCCCATTTTGGTATATTTCATGCCACCATTTCACCGCCAAATGCAATCAAATTAAAAAAAACGTTACATTTTTCACAATTTTAGGTTTCTCACTGAAATCATTTACAAACAGCTTGTTCAATTATGGCACAAATGGTTGTAAATGCTTCTCTGGGATCCCCTTTATTCAGAAATAGCAGACATATATGGCTTTGGCGTTGCTTTGTGGTAATCAGAAGGCTGCCAAATGCCGCTGCGCATCACACGTGTATTATGGCTAGCAGTGATGGGGTTAATTATGTAGCTTGTAGGGAGCTTGCAGGGTTAATTTTAGCTTTAGTTTAGAGCTCAGCCTCCCACCTAAAACATCAGACCCCCTGATCCCTCCCAAACAGCTCTCTTCCCTCCCCCACCCCACAATTGTCCCCGCCATCTTAAGTACTGGCAGAAACTCTGCCAGTACTTAAATAAAAGCTATATTTGGGGGGGTTTTTTTGGGCATATTTACATATGCTGCTGTGTAGGATTCCCCCTTGGCCCCCAACCTCACTGATCCCCCACCAAACAGCTTTCTAACCCACCCCCTCTGCCTTAATGGGCGCCATCTTGGGTACTGGCAGCTGTCTGCCAGTACCCAGTTTAGTAACAAAAGTATGTTTATTGGTTTTTTCATAGCCCTTTTCTGTAGTGTAGCTCCCCCCCCAGACCAACCCCCCACCCCTTCCAGAACCCTTAGATCATCATTTATTTTGTTAAATGTTTTTTTTTTTACTTTTCTTAACTTTTTTTTTTCTGCAGTGTAGCGGTTCCTTCCCGCTCCCACCCCGTGCACGCGCCCGCCCGCCGCCCCCTGTGCACGCGCGCACTCCCGTGCGCGCCCCCGCCTGTCCCGCCCCCGATCCCGCCCCCCTCCCCTTCATCCGGCACACCGATGGCCGCCCACCCGCCTCCCAGACTTGCTCCCACTCACCAACGATACCGGCCACCGATGTCCGGTGCAGAGAGGGCCACAGAGTGGCTCTCTCTGCATCAGATGGCCAAGGGGGGTTATTGCAGGATGCCTCGATATCGAGGCATCACTGCAATAACCGGAAAGCAGCTGGAAGCGAGCAGGATCGCTTCCAGCTGCTTTCCAGACCAAGGACGTACGCCACACATCCTCGGTCATTAACTGTATTTTTTTTGAGGACGTGTGGCGTACGTCCTTGGTCGTTAAGGGGTTAAGGGTTAATAGGTAGTTTATTGGTCTTAGTATACTTTTTAACACTTTAGCTATGAGTTTTATCGTACAGCTTTGTAACGTAAAACTCATAACTACTGACTTTAGATGGCGGTACGGATCTTGTGGTTATAGAGTGTACCGCTCACTCTTTGGCCTCCCAGGCAAACTCGCAATACCGGCGCTATGGGAGTCCCATTGAAAAAGTACTTTTTTAAAAGTGCGGTACTGACGTTGCATGTGGCTAAAAGGTGTGCGGTACGCCTATACCGACAAGACTTGTAATAGCAGCGTTAGGGAAAATTAAGCGTTATGGGCCATAACGATGCTATTTGACTCATAAAGCAAAACTCGTAATCTAGCTGAATGTCTTAAAATAACCACTCTGGATGGCCTTCCCCCTGGATCAGGTTAAATCCTTATCAAATTAGCACCCCTAACCATGACTGTGGGAGTTCTACATACCGAACAGTTGCAGTTCAATGTCATTCATCCTCCTGCACAACCAGTTATTCTCAGTGTTCCTTGGCTTCATATACACAATCATCAGTTTGACTGGACTGAGGGACAGTTGGCCTCCTGGGGTAAATCGTGTTTCCACTCCTGCCTGGCTAAGGTCACTCCGCTGCATCACCTCCCTATAGCCAGCCTTCAGAATCCTTCAAGCCTACCCTCAGTTTATGCAGACTTTTTCAGATGTTTTTGAAAAGAAAGCAGCTGATGTGCTGCCACCTCACTGTCCTTACAACTGTAAAATTGACCTTTTTCCTGGAGCCCCACTTCCTAAAAGGAGGACTTATCTGCTCTCCAAAGCTGAAACCAAGGCCATGGAGGAATTTATCCAAGAGAACCTAGCTAAAAGTTTTACAGGTAAAAGAGCCCTTCCTCTTCTCCTGCCGGGGCTGGCTCCTTTTTTTCAGTAAAAAGGATGGTGGTCTCAGACCCTGTATTGACTACAGAGCCCTAAATAACAACACTATCAAGAATCATTATCCTATTATTTTATCACTGAACTATATGATTCACTCCAAGATGATCGCTACTTTACAAAACTGGACCTACGTGAGGCGTACAATCTCATTCGTATTTTCCCGGGACATGAATGGAAGACTGCCTTCAACACAAGATCAGGGTATTACGAATACCTTGTAATGCCTTTTGGGCCGTGTAATGCCCCTGCTGTCTTCCAAGCATTTGTCAATGATGTCTTCCGTGACCTCCTTAATCGCATTGTCATCGTCTATCTGGATGACATCCTTATATTCTCCTCCACCCTTGAGGAGCATCATGAGCATGTAAAACAGACACTTCAGAAACAATTCTCTGGTATCCAAACTGGAGAAATGTGAGTTTGATCAAGTCCAGATCCAGTTCCTTGGCTATATCATCTCGAAGGAAAGTTTTGCAATGGATCCTACAAAATTAACCACAGTTCTGGAATGGCCTCAACCCACCTCATTAAAAGAACTAAAGAGATTCTTGGAGTTCTCCAACTATTATCGCAAGTTTATAAAGAAATTCTCCCAAATAGTTGCTCCACTCACTGAGCTGACGAAACGAAACAGAAACTGTAAGAATTGACCTCCTTTCGCTGTGGATGCTATCTCTCATCTGATAAAGGTCTTTTGTTCTGCTCCTGTGCTCTGCCATCCTGATCCTGACCTGCAGTTTACTTATGAGGTTGATGCCTCTGAGATAGGAGCTGGTGCAGTCTTAACCCAAAGGGACCCTTTAACCTCCAAATTGCACCCTGTAGCTTTCTTCTCAAAATGATTCACTCCTGCAGAAAGGAATTATGATGTGGGTAATCGTGAACTCTTAGCCATTAAGATGGCCCTGAATGAATAGCGTCATTGGCTAGAGGGTACCGCAAACCTCATCACAGATTTTCACTGATCACAAGAATCTGACGTACCTAGAGACTGCTCATTGACTCAATCCTCGAAAGGCTAGATTGGCCATATTCTTTTCCCATTTTAACTTTGTAGTCTCTTACCTTCCTGGGACCAAGAATAAAAATGCTGATGCCTTTTCCCGTCAGTTTCCTCAGTCTAGTGACTCTTCTGAAGCTCCTATCGAACACATCATACCTCCCTTCTGTGTGATTGCTCAGCTTAACACCTCTCTTCTTCAAAGACTGCAACGTGCCCAGTCAAGAAAACCTGCTGAAGCCCTTGCGGCTCCTGAGATGCTTTATGTTTCTCCAAAACCTTCGCTCTCCTGTGATATCCTGGGCTCATGATAGCAAGCTGTCAGGTCATCCAGGTTTTACTAGAATCTTTAAACTCCCTTTTCAACACATGTGGTGGCCTACCATGAAGTTGGACTTTCAGGATTATGTCAAGGCTTGTCAGACTTGTGCTGTTAACAAGACTTCCCGTTCCCTACCTCATGGCCTACTTCAACCATTGACCATACCTAAACAACCATGGGAACACATAGCCATGGATTTTGTTGTAGATCTTCCTCCTTCTGACCATCATACAGTCATATGGGTTGTGGTGGATCAATTCTCCAAACTTGCTCATTTTGTACCTTTATCTAAGTTACCTACAGCCCAAGAATTGTCCACTCTTTTTCTGTTATACGTGGTACGGCTCCATGGTATACCCGTGAATATCTTCTCTTACAGAGGCCCTCAATTTATTTCTACCTTGCTTGGAACCACTATTTCTTTGTCCTCTGGTTATCACCCCCAGACTAACAGGCAGATGGAAAGGACCAATCAGGATCTTGAAGCTTATCTCAGCATATATATGTCAATTAACAGCATACCAATTGGTCTGGCTTGTTACCCCTAGCTGAACTGGCAAAGAACACTCATTGGCATTCTTCTCTACGATGTTCTCCATCCAGGCCGCAGCTGGTTATCAACCTTGTGTTTTTACTCTTTCTGCTCAATCCACGGGAGTTCCTGCTGCAGAGCGTCACTCCACTAACATCACGATTCATTGGCAACGAATACGCTCTCAGTTACGCTCTACCATCTCCAGGTACAAGAGGTTTGACGATCATCGTCGAGCTCATATTTGTGCCTTTTCTGCAGGTGATCGTATCTGGGTCTCTACCCAACATATCTGCTTTGTCACAAATTAGGACCTCGGTACATTGGTCCTTATAAGGTCCTTAAAATACTTTCTCCTGTTGCCTACAGAGTGGCCTTGCCTAAGACCTTGCACATTCACCCGGTCTTTCACATCTCCCTGCTCAAACCCCACATCATAAGAAAATATACTCATATCAGACCTCCTCCACTGATGATTCAAGGGGAACCGGAGTATGAGGTTGCTAGGATCCTGGACTACAGAATTAGACACAGGCAGCTCCAATACCTTGTTCCCTGTAAGGGTTACTCTGTAGCGGATTGTTTCTGGGTGCCTGCCCGTGACATGCATGCTCCATCTTTGGTCTTCAAGTTTCATGCCACTCATCCTTTGAAACCGACTCTGGTTCCCAGAGGGAACTCTTGAGTGGGGGACTATGTCACACCGCTCTCCGGGTTCTGGCAGCTGCTCTGATCCGTTGCTATGGACGTTGCCATGGATGAGGCGGTTCCTTCAGGCACCGGCAATGACGTCATCACCACACGCCCTGTCATCCTGATGCCGGTCCTGATCTTCCTGTGCTCTCTTGGTACGAATCCTGCACCTATGTAAGTATCTCAGTTGCTCTCATCTATTCCCAAGTATAGGTGTTACTGTGTGTGCTCCTGGGTGCTGTATTACTTTGTATTGCTGGATTGGCATATCGTTATTGAACTCTGCCTGTCTGACCACTCTGCCTGTTTAACCCTTGTATTTCTAGATTGCCATATCATTATTGAATTCTGCCTGTCTGACCACTCTGCCTGTTTAACCCTTGTATTGCTGGATTGCCTTACCATTGCTTAACTCTGCCTGTCTGACCACTCTGCCTGTTTAACCCTTTTTTTGCTGGATTGCCTTATCATTACCGAACTCTACCTGTCTGACCATTCTACTGGTTTACCCCTTAACTGCTGGATTACCTTTTGTTGCAGACCGCTGCCTGTTCCTGAGCATTCTACTGGTTTATCCCTGAACTGCTAAACTGCTGGATTACCTTTTGTTGCTGACCTCTGCCTGTTTCTGACCAATATACTGGTTTATCCCTGAACTGCTAAACTGCTAGATTTCCTTTCTGTTGCTGGACTTTGCCTGTCTCTGACCATTGTCTGCCTTCATCTTATTACCGTGAAAGACTACCCTGTCTACCGTGAGTACTGCTTACCTCATTTCATAAACTCACTATGTTCTGGGATATTTCCTTATCCTTCCACTTGACGCCGGGATAAGAAGAATACTGATAACAAAAAGGAAATGGTTTACTGCAACAAAACAAAGTAACTGCTATGAAGTAATGTCCGAACAAGCTTTGAACTATGAATCCCTTATTAATTCAAATAGTGGCAGTAATAACAAGCATAGTATAATATGCTATGCCCCCCTCTCTCTCTGTAGACAAAAAGCAATCAAATCAAACAAGCGCATCCATCAATATTTCAACTTTTTATATATATATTGCGCTGTTTATATGACCTTATATGACTTGTTCCCAAATGTCAATATATAGCTGGTAACCTTTGTGAAGGTAGTAAAAAGGATTTAGGCAGATTAGAAAAAGTCCTGGTCAGCAGACAATTGTCTATTACTCATGCAGATAGATACAGATAGATACATATACCTCCGCTCCCTTCTGTGCCCCGGTACCTCTGACCTGAATCCTCCTTGGTCTTACTTGCTTGCTGTGCGATGTTCCGGACCCTCGTCCGTCCACACCATGCGGATTCAGCGTCTTCCGTATCGCCACACGTGTGGCGTGACGTCACTTCCTGGATTCCGTCAGCTTGCGGTACACCCTGGGCATGCTGGGCTTGGAGTCTGATAGAGCTTTAGCCAATCCCCGGGCTAATTTGAATTTCTCTGCCACAAAAATCCTGTGGAGATCGATATCACCAAAGATAGTAGGTACTTCCAAAATTTTCTTCAGGTATCCTCAGGGAACAAAGTAAAGGAGATGTCATCCAGAGAGAGGGCTATGGGCAAGTCCGGACTTTTTTTGAGCATTAAGAAGAATACTGGCCAAGCTTGGTCTAATAGGGAAATATCCCACGAGCATTACAGATATTTATTGTACAAAATTAAAGCTAAAGGACAAATTTCCCACACAATTTAATCTCTGCTGCTGGTATAACAAGTCACTGTAAACACATTAAAGTGATGGTAAATTCTAGCATTTAAAAAAATGCTAGGATTTACCATCACTAAAAATAAAGGGGACTTTCATTCATCAGTTTAAAAAAAACAAACTGATGAATAAGTTCTTTTATTTTGCCGCAACTTCAGCACTCATCTAAGTGCCTCCGACCACCCACAGCACAGCTCAGTTTTTTCAATGAGGTGATGTTTCCACCTTTCAGCCACTAGCTGTGTTTGCCCTTTGGCATTATGCTGTATGACTATTGGCTAAGACGTGGAAACGTCACCTTATGGAAAACCTGATTTGTGCCGTGGGCTGCCGGGGTTAGGACAGATTAATCAGTTTTTTAAATTAGTGAATGAAGGTTGCCTTTATTTTTAGTGATGGTAAATACTAGCTTTTTTTAAATGCTAGAATTTACAATCACTTTAAGTGGAAACTAATTTTACATTACATTGAATGATCCAGTCTGAAAGAGGAGAATTTGACAAAATAAGTAATTTGATTTTTTTTTATACACTCTTAATTATGGAACGTTCGTTTTAACTTCTATGTCCCTTTAGTATTAGGGTGATTTTTTATATTTGAAACAAAGTGACACCCCTATTTAAAACCAAGTACAGCCATTGACATCTTCCTGTGAATTTTGAATTTTCTCTTAACGTTTGAAAGACATTAATTCTATGGATATGTCAACTTGTTTTCCTTGCTAAGGTTGGTGAATCTTAGTTCCCTAGTGAAAAAATACTTTACTATAAAGCATTGATTTAAAAAATAAAATAAAAAAATGAGCTGTTTCATTTTTTGTGGCTTTACTAAATTATTTATGTAGAAACTGTCTTTGAGACAGTTTAATGAGGCTTATACTTTGGTGGCTATTTACAACACATGGTCCATAAATGAACAGTGTTTAGACATTTGTCATGTCAGTGGGAGGAGAGTTTAAATAAAACTATAAAGTTTTTTTTTTTTCTTTTTTTTTTACAGCAGATTTTCTGAACGGTACAACACAGAAGATTCTAGTGATACAGATTTTCTTTGAGGGTGGGGATTCTATAAATAAGAGATTTGCTGGGAACAGTGTAAGCTGAATTCTCCATATCAAACAGTAGAAACAGGGTCATACAGAGTTCTTACAGCCAACTGCTTGTTAACTTATTTAAAGTCTTCTTTTTCAGGCATGCTACATATATAATATATTCCTCTTATGTATACATGAATAGAAAAAAGTCTACAGTATACCAGCTTAAAAACACCGTATCACCTCTCTAACTGGTAAGATTTAGTTAAGTACAACAAATTGTAATAAAAGTTAAGCTTACCAAATATTGTAATGCTTAAAAGAAAAATCATTATTAGCAGGATTCTTACTCTTCTGTAATATTGTAGGGATTGCATTACATCTGCCATGCTCCATAGCCGTCTTTTGTGGTACCCATAATTTCCCAGCAATGAGAATGAGGTGATAGATAACATGAAATGAAAATAGTTGACTTCATTAAATTGCTGAATAAAGACACAGTCATATAGTTTAGCACTCCAGAAGTGTCACATACAAATTCTAAACATCATATCAGTATATACAGAAAAATAACATGAAAATACTTAACAAAATGAAAACACTATGGACTTGCAAGCCCAAAGATAAAGAGATGGAGCAGTAGAGGGAGATAGAGGAAGAGAAGTGGATCAGAGGATAACTTGCATTGTAAGGGGTGTTTGTAAGAGAATGAAAATCATGTTAGGAGGAGGAAAGAAAACCTAATTCCACGATCAAAAAGCTCTGCTCAGATGAGATGGTCTAAGAAGTCTTCTCAGTATGATGGAAACAAATGTAAAAACACAAATTTTATCTTGAGACATGTTTATGTTTTAGCATTCTTTCACCTAGATTACAAGTTTTGCGTTTCTGTTTTAACCCTGAAAAAATTAGCTGTACCGCAAGCCTTATAGCCTGTAACACAACGTCAGTCCCGCACACGTAAAAATGAAGCTTTTTTCATGGGACTTCAATAGCGCAGCCATTACGAGTTTTGTGGTGAGGCTATAGAGCTTGCGTTCCAGCCTATACCGACAAGATCCGTTTCGCAATCTAAAAGCAGTAGTTATGAGTTTTACGCTACAAATCTGTTACATAAAACTCATAACTAAACTGTCACAAAGTACACTAACACCCATAAACTACCTATTAACCCCTAAACCAAGGCCCTCCCGCATAGCAAATACTATTTTAAGTTATTAACCCCTAATCTGCCGCTCCCGACATCGCTGCCACTAATACAATTTATTAACCCCTATTCCTCCACTCCCCGACATCGTCACCACTACAATAAAGTTATTAAACCCTAAACAGCCGCCCTCCTGCACCGCAAACACTATTTAAATATTATTAACCCCTAATCGCCGTCCGTCAACCTCGCCCCACTATACTAAAGTTATTAAGCCCTACACCGTCGCCGCTATAATAAAATTATGGCGCCTGGATGAAGATAGAAGAGGCCGTCTGGATGAAGACTTCTCGTCACCTGAATGAGGACTTCGCCACCTGGATGAAGATAGAAGAGGCCACCTGGATGAAGACTTCTCGCCACCTGGGTGAGGACTTCATCGCTTGGATGAAGATAGAAGAGGCCGCCTGGATGAAGACTTCTCCCCGCCTGGATGAGGACTTTGCCGCCTGGATGAATGTTTTATTAAGGTTTTTTTTGGGTGTTTTTTTTTTTTAGTTTAGGGTTTGGGCTTTTCATAAGAGAGCTAAATGCCCTTTTCAGGGCAATGCTCATACAAATGCCCTTTTCAGGGCAATGGGTAGATTAGGGTTTTTTTTTAGATATTTTTTATTTTTATTTTGTGGGTTGGGGGGGGGGTGTAATGTTTGTGGGTCTTTGTATTTTTTCAGGTAAAAGAGCTCTTTAACTTAGCACAATGCCATACAAAAGGCCCTTTTAAGGGCTATTGGTAGTTTATTCTAGATTAGGTTTTTTATTTTGGGGTGTTTTTTTTAATGGGTATTAGAATAGGAATAATTGTTATTATTTTTGGGGTGGGTTTTAATTTTTAGATTAGGGCTTGGGCATTTTATAAAAGAGCTGAATGCCCTTTTAAGGGCAGGAAAAAGAGCTAAATGCCCTTTTAAGGGCAATGCCCATACAAATGCCCTTTTCAGGGCAATGAGTAGATTAGGTTTTACTTTATTTTTTATTTTGTGGGTTGGGGGGTGGGGGCTTGTATACTGTTAGGGGGTGTTTGTTTTGTTTTGTAGCAAAAGATCTGTTAACTTTAGAGCAATTCCCTACAAAAGGCCCTTTTAAGGGCCCTTGGAAGTTTATTTTAGATTAGTCTTTTTTATTTTGGTGTGGTTTTTTTAAAAGGGTATTAGAAGAGGAATAATTTTTGTTGTTTTGTATTATTTAGTTTGTTATTTTTTGTAATGGTAATTTTTTTTATTTTTTGTAATGTTAGGTTTTAGTGTAAGGCAGGTTAGGTTTTATTTCACAGGTAAGTTTGTATTTATTTCAACTAGGTAGTTAGTAAATAGTTAATAATTATTTACTAACTAGTCTACCTAGTTAAAATAAATACAAACTTACCTGTGAAATAAAAATAAAACTGAAGCTAGCTACAATATAACTATTTTAGTTTTAAACAGGAATAAAGTATTTTGTTTTAAACAGGAATTATTTAGTTAATAATTGTAAGTTTAATTTAGCTCTATTTTAATTATGTTAAAGTTAGGGGGTGTTAGGTTTAGGGTTAGGTTTATATCGGAAGCGGCAGATTAGGGGTTAATAGCTTTATTTTTATGTGGCGGCGATAAAGGGGAGTTTTGCATTAAGACCTGCTTGGTGCTAACTTGCAAGTTATTGTTACCGCTCACCTCCCTCTAGCGCTGCTATTACAGGTTTGCAAAAACCCGGCGTTAGCAGGCAATATTGCAGCGTAAAGCAAAATTGAGCTCCATACCGCACTCCAATACCAGCGCTGCAGTGAGCTGGTTTTACGTGCTCGTGCACGATTTCCCCATAGACATCAATGGGGAGAACCAGCTGAAAAAAAGCCTAACACCTGCAATAAAGGAGCGTAAAGCTCCGTAATGCAGCCCCAATGATTTCTATGGGGAAACAAAATTTATGTTTACACCTAACACCCTAACATAAACCCTGAGTCTAAACACCCCTAATCTTCTGCCACCGACATTGCCGCCACCTACATTACACTTATTAACCCCTAGTCTGCCGCCCCCAATGTTGCCGCCACCTACCTACACTTATTAACCCCTAATCTGCCACCCCCAACCTCGGCACCACTACTAAAGTTCTTAACCCCCTAACCCTAAGTCTAACCCTAACACCCCTAAGTAAATATAATTAAAATAAATCTAAATAAAATTTTCTATTATTACCAAAATAATTCCTATTTAAAACTAAATGCATACCTATAAAATAAATCCTAAAATAGATGTAACTATTAGTTATATTGTAGCTAGCTTAGGGTTTATTTTATAGGTAAGTATTTAGTTTTAAATAGGAATTATTTAGTTATTAGTAGTAGGTTTTATTTAGATTTATTTTAATTACATTAAAGTTAGTGGGTGTTAGGGTTAGACTTAGGGTTAGGGGTTAATAACTTTAGTATAGTGGCGGCGACGTTGGGGGCGGAAGATTAGGGGTTAATAAATGTAGGTAGGTGGCGGCGATGTTAGGGGCGTCAGATTACGGGTTAATAAGTGTAATGTAGGTGGCAGACTCGTAATACCGGCGCAAAGGAAGTCCCATTGAAAAAGGACTTTTGGAAAGCTGCGGTAGTTACGTTGCGTTACGGCCAAAAAAGTGTGCGGTGCAGCTAAACCTGCAAGACTTGTAATACCAGTGAAAAAGAGCCATAACAATGCTTTTTCACTCATACCGCAAAACTCATAATCTAGACGATTATTAGGTGGCGGTGATGTTGGTGGAGGGCAGATTAGGGCTGTTTAGACTCGGGTTATGTTAGGGTGTTAGGTTTAAACATTACTTTTTTTTCCTCATAGACATCAATGGGGCTGCGTTACAGAGCTTTTCTTTCTGCGATCGCAGGTGTTAGGCTTTTTTCTGACCCGCTCTCCCCATTGATGTCTATGGGGAAAGCATGCACGAGCACGTCAAAACAGCGCTTGTATTGTATGCGTTATGGAGCTCAATGCAGCCATATCGCATGCACAAGCCGGCTGTTTGAAAACTTGTAATGGCTGCGCTATAGAGGGTTAATTAATGCAACTTTTGTTGCGTTTGTTAATTTCCCTGTAGTGCACATAACTCATAATCTAGGTGTTTATGTGAAGGAGACATACCTACATTACAATAAAAGGTCTAAAAATATCCCAAAGATTTTTGAGTGATTTATTTACAGCAAGTTTTTTTTTTTTGTTTTTTTTTTCAAACTTTTTTATTGAGGTTATAACAAAAATTACAGGGAGTGCAGAATTATTAGGCAAATGAGTATTTTGACCACATCATCCTCTTTATGCATGTTGTCTTACTCCAAGCTGTATAGGCTCGAAAGCCTACTACCAATTAAGCATATTAGGTGATGTGCATCTCTGTAATGAGAAGGGGTGTGGTCTAATGACATCAACACCCTATATCAGGTGTGCATAATTATTAGGCAACTTCCTTTCCTTTGGCAAAATGGGTCAAAAGAAGGACTTGACAGGCTCAGAAAAGTAAAAAATAGTGAGATATCTTGCAGAGGGATGCAGCACTCTTAAAATTGCAAAGCTTCTGAAGCGTGATCATCGAACAATCAAGCGTTTCATTCAAAATAGTCAACAGGGTCGCAAGAAGCGTGTGGAAAAACAAAGGCACAAAATAACTGCCCATGAACTGAGAAAAGTCAAGCGTGCAGCTGCCATGATGCCACTTGCCACCAGTTTGGCCATATTTCAGAGCTGCAACATCAATGGAGTGCCCAAAAGCACAAGGTGTGCAATACTCAGAGACATGGCCAAGGTAAGAATGGCTGAAAGACGACCACCACTGAACAAGACACACAAGCTGAAACGTCAAGACTGGGCCAAGAAATATCTCAAGACTGATTTTTCTAAGGTTTTATGGACTGATGAAATGAGAGTGAGTCTTGATGGGCCAGATGGATGGGCTCGTGGCTGGATTGGTAAAGAGCAGAGAGCTCCAGTCCGACTCAGACGCCAACAAGGTGGAGGTGGAGTACTGGTTTGGGCTGGTATCATCAAAGATGAGCTTGTGGGGCCTTTTCGGGTTGAGGATGGAGTCAAGCTCAACTCCCAGTCCTACTGCCAGTTTCTGGAAGACACCTTCTTCAAGCAGTGGTAAAGGAAGAAGTCTGAATCCTTAAAGAAAAACATGATTTTCATGCAGGACAATGCTCCATCACACGCGTCCAAGTATTCCACAGCGTGGCTGGCAAGAAAGGGTATAAAAGAAGAAAATCTAATGACATGGCCTCCTTGTTCACCTGATCTGAACCCCATTGAGAACCTGTGGTCCATCATCAAATGTGAGATTTACAAGGAGGGAAAACAGTACACCTCTCTGAACAGTGTCTGGGAGGCTGTGGTTGCTGCTGCATGCAATGTTAATGGTGAACAGATCAAAACACTGACAGAATCCATGGATGGCAGGCTTTTGAGTGTCCTTGCAAAGAAAGGTGGCTATATTGGTTACTGATTTGTTTTTGTTTTGTTTTTGAATGTCAGAAATGTATATTTGTGAATGTTTAGATGTTATATTGGTTTCACTGGTAAAATTAAATAATTGAAATGGGTATATATTTGTTTTTTGTTAAGTTGCCTAATAATTATGCACAGTAATAGTCACCTGCACACACAGATATCCCCCTAAAATAGCTAAAACTAAAAACAAACTAAAAACTACTTCCAAAAATATTCAGCTTTGATATTAATGAGTTTTTTGGGTTCATTGAGAACATGGTTGTTGTTCAATAATAAAATTAATCCTCAAAAATACAACTTGCCTAATAATTCTGCACTCCCTGTACATAACATATTCATCTGTTAACAAAGATAGCTTACTTCTGGGGAATATATCCCTGTAATATAAACATGTTCATAAAGCGAGATAGTAGTGAGTCTTGAGTTATATGCCACATGCCTTTGGGGGTAGGCGAAAACATTAGCTATGAAGAGTACATCCATATCTCACGTTCATAACCCTCTTATGAGAAGGTAAATAACAACAACTTACAAAAGATATATAAAGTCGTTATAATTAGCCAAATAGAGCGTGGATGTCAGTAATAGAATATGTGTTTATGTATAAAATAATGGAACCTCAGTTTTATAGTTTGTGTCAGATATATGGGGCCCACACCTTACTGTGTAGAGAATGTATAGGTTTATCTGTTCAGATAGGATAGAAGCAGGTGTGTGGGGTAGTGTTTATTTGGGTTTTGTCAGACCAGGGTGGTCTAGAAAAGAGAGGAAAGAGTTCAGCGGACTAGATCCGCTCATATTAGAAAAAGGGAGATAGAAGGGGATGGGATGAAAGGGGTGAGGGGCGGAGCTAACTGGAGTGCCAATTTAGTGGTGGAGACTGGGCTATTGGGAGGCTTGTTTTCTGTGTAGATATTTACCAATGAAATTATGCATAGAGAAAAATACTAGTGGATGTATGATGCAAGAATTTACTGCATGAGCCCCTCTCCTGGGGTAAGTGCCAGCTTTAGGCGATGTGGGTAAAAGGGGAGTGAGTATGACCCACAGGTCACAGGTACCTGCAGGAAAGGGAGAAGAGGGGCCCAGCGGGGACCAGTATTTTAGGTACAGCAAAGTTCCTGCATAGGGGGCGTATTTTAATCAAAGGACTAATTATTAAGCGTCCTCTAATAAGTTCCCTATATATAGAAATAAAAGTTCACCGAGCTAGGGAGTATTAGCTCAGGAATGGTCACCGAAGCTCCTATTAATGCTAAGAGAAGAAGGGGAGATAAGTCAGAGCTCGTATCTCTATCCCAGTTGGCAATATACAAGTAAAACAGGCCAGACTGTGATGAGATGGTCAGAAAACATTCTGAGGGAATATTTCTTCATATTCTTACCTTCATATAATAACACATTTATACTGCAACAGGCCTGTATGATGAAGAGTTTAAAAACAACAGAGGAATAATAACGAAATATATAAACAGAGCTTCTCTTGTGTAGTCAGAATATCTCTTAGACCTATAAGGGGACTGGACTGAACTATTGTGAATATGTAACTTCACTTTACACCTATATATGGATAAGAAGTCTTGAAACTATTGAACTATTCACTAGGCTGAAGGGAGTGTAACTAGAGACTTCAGGCTATATAGATTAATGCTAAGTAACTAATGCTGCTAGGGACAAATTGGACTGACTATAGGGGTAAGGTCTCTTTCTTCAGGGTCTAAATGAGTGAGATCCAGGGCAATATTGGGAATGATGTGTAGCAAGTCTTTCCACTCCTGCATGGAGGATAAAGAGAGAACCTCTATAAACATTTAAAGTAGGAGCAACAAGTGTGTTAATCAACATGATAGCCAGAGATTATGGTACATTTTCACCTTCATATATATAAACAAAGAATGCCAATCATGGATTCTAACATACTGTTGTCATACAACTGGCCTTTCCTGTTAGTAGAGAGTATATAATTGTTAAAGAAGAAGTGGATGAGCTTAGATGGCCCATACTCCGCAGTCCAGTGGGCACCTATACAGCAGGGCACCAGCTCATACCCACCCACAACAATAGGAGTTATGCAACAGACAATATAAATAAATAATTATGCCCAGTGAGCTAGTGTGAGAGTCTGGTCTCCGGTTAGTTATAAGGGGGGCCTTAAGTCTTAGCAACCAGCTTGTAAATCTAACGAGCACAACCCTATATGTTAGTAATGTTAGAGTAAAAACCCACATATTTGCAAAAGTATAGGTGAGTGATCTTATTTGTAAATGAGACAGTGAAGAGTTCTAGGGGACCCAGAGAGTGATCATCCGTTCCCTTCAGGATCCTCTGTTACCTTAGCCAATGCCTAGGCTGTGTGATGTGAACGGGGGAAGTGGAAGTACCTCCATTGTGAGCAGGCTGGCTGTGATCGTGGCTTTGCCTGAAATAGGTGCGGTCTGGGGCATTCCCACTTCCAGCAAAACTACTGTTTGGTGTCTGACCGGGCTCTTTGCTGGTGCTGCTGGGAGTATCGGATGACTCCGGAGTGAGAGCTTTGCCTGTGGGAGGTTTCCATAAACCTCTGAAGAGAAATATGCTGGCGATCTTCACTCACAGTCTGCGGTCTTGCTGCCGGCGGGTGATGAGATTGAGGAGGGGATTTCTGAGTTGTTACGATCAGAAGAGGTGACAGGGGCTTCCGGTCTTGCGAGGTGCCCACAACTACTGGGATCAGGATCCGGCGTCTCTGCTTGAATGAATGTGCTCCGTGTGGACAGGAAGTCTCCGTCTTGAGTAGTAGGCAGGCGGGCGCCTGTACTTATATGGGTGAGGTTGTTGTCACTCTCAGGCCCCTGCAATTGAGAGGAGAAGGGGATGACTGATAGCTCCTCTAGTTGTTGAGATTGCCTTGTGGAGGGTTTAGCATCCTCACCCGTAGAGTTGCGCTCCAGCAAAAGTTCTTCACGCAGCTTAAGGAAGTGGGCGTCCATCTTTTCCCCTAACTGTTGCAATAGAAATAATACTGTCGCCATCTTGGTTAGAATTCAGCTCTGATGTAGATCAACTGCCCTCTTACAGAGTTATCTGTTTGGTTGGTTAAATTAAGCGCTGTTATTATTGTTAGAGATGAGGGTGTTCACTGAAAAGTTCACTGCTGTCAGGCCACATGGACGGCAGGTTCTCTAGGTTAAGATGTGCAATGTCACAAATTGATGCTTGGTAAAGATGTAAATCTTCACTCAGATCTCAGCTTCTCTAAAGTTTCCTCAGTCCAGAGTTCACTACTGTTCCTTCTAAGATACAAATTAATAAAATTTGGAGATAGATTTAGAGGATATTAGTTGGTTAGGTAGTTAATGTCAGGAGCTTCATTGGAACACGACTTGCTTCTTCTGCGGCTAGCTCCGCCCCCCCTGCCAGCAAGTTTTTAATTATCAGACCACAAGAAAGAGAACATTAAAGGGATAGTAAACATAATTTTTTTTTTAACTATAGATAATCCCTTTATTTACCATTCCCCAGGTTTGCAAAACCAACACTGTTATAGAAATATACTTTTTACCTGTGTAGTTACCTTGTATCTAAGCTTCTGCTCACTGCCTCATTCTCTTAGAAAGTTTTTTTTTTAATTACATGCCCTATTTAAATCATGAAAGTTTAATTTGGACTTTACTATCCCTTTAATGAGGGTACAGGACACACATAAAAAGGGGCAAATAAACCAAACCTAATGAAACAGGTTCCTCTAGAGCTAGGCAGTAAGGAACATAGTATGAGAAAGCAAAACTACAGCCTCTACAAAGTATAGATTCAAGAACTCCCAATAACCTTTCTGAAAAACAAAAGAACAAAGTGCTCTGATTTAATCATGACAAAAATGTATTCTTAATAGAAGACCTCATCAAACACTTAAAACATTATTTATTGCACATGATTTAGCAGTGCCAAGGAAAATAATTATATTTCAAAGTTTCATAGTTCTACAAATGTATTAGAGTGTGGGCACCAAAAACAAATAAAAACAAACGCCTAGATTACGAGCCTTGCGTTAGGGTTAAAAAGAAGCGTTGGCCGGTCCCAACGCTGCTTTTTAACGCCCGCTGGTATTACGAGTCTTGAAGTTACAGGCTCATCGCTCACTTTTTTGGCCAGACTCGGAAATACCACAAATCCACTTACGTCAATTGCGTATCCTCTTTTTTCAATGGGACTTGCATAACGCCGGTATTACGAGTCTGCCAAAAAGTGAGCGGTAGACCCTCTCCTGTCAAGCCTGGTACCGCATTTTAAAGTCAGTAGTTAAGAGTTTTACACTACAATGCCATAGCATAAAACTCTTAACTAAAGTGCTAAAAAGTACTCTAACACCCATAAACTACCTATTAACCCCTAAACCCCCCCACATTGCAAACACTAAAATAAAAATTTTAACCCCTAATTTGCCTAACCGTACATCGCCGCCACTATAATAAATATATTAACCCCTAAACCGCCGCACTCCAGCATCGCAAACACTATTTAAATATTATTAACCCCTAATCTGCCGGCCCTAACATCGCCGACACCTACCTACATTTATTTACCCCCAATCTGCCGCCCCCAACGTCGCCGCCACTATAATAAAGTTATTAACCTCTAAACCTAAGTCTAACCCTAACCCTAACACCCCCTAACTTAAATATAATTTAAATAAATCTAAATAAAATTACTACAATTCACTAAATTATTCCTATTTAAAACTAAATACTTACCTATAAAATAAACCCTAAGATAGCTACAATATAACTAATAGTTACATTGTATCTATTTTAGGGTTTATTTTTATTTTACAGGCAACTTTGTATTTATTTTAACTAGGTACAATAATTATTAAATAGTTATTAACTATTTAATAACTACCTAGTTAAAATAAAGACAAATTTACCTGTAAAATAAACCCTAACCTAAGTTACAATTACACCTAAACTAAATACAATTAATTACAATTTAAATAAATTATCTAAAGTACGAAAACCTCCCTCTACTAAATTACAGAAAATAATAAAATAATTACAAGATTTTTAAACTAATTACACCTAATCTAACCCCCCTAACAAAATAAAAAAAGCCCCCCAAAATAAAAAATCCCTAACTTGGAACACGTGTATTTGACCTCTTTTCTTCTTTTTCTTTCCTCTTCCTTTCCTTCGTTTGTCTATGCTTCTTTTTCTTTATGTCCTGCTAAACACTTGCAAAATTCATATTGACAATTCTCTATGTAACCAATATTGATAATTGTTTGATGGCCTTTCTAGTCCATTTCTTATTGTATTATTTTGTTTAACCCACAACAAATGTAAGAACTGAAACACGGGGATTTCGATGATTGCCAACAGACTTATGTTGTGAGTGTTTTATTCTCTGCTTGTAAATGTTTGAAGTTATTTCAATAAAGCTTTTTCAAAACTAAAAAAAAAAAAGCCCACCACCCACACAACCAACCCTACTCTAAAACCCACCCAATCCCCCCTTCAACGAAGCCGGCAGAACTGGTCCTCCAGACGGGAAAAAGTGGTCCTCCAGACGGGCAGAAGTATTCATCCAAGCTGGGCAGAAGAGGTCCTCCAGACAAGCAGAAGTCTTCATCCAGACGGCATCTTCTATCTTCATCCATCCGGTGCGGAGCAGAGCATCCTCTTCATCCGGAGTCTTCTTCAACAATGATGGTTCCTTTAAGTGATGTCATCCAAGATGGCGTCCCTTCAATTCCGATTGGCTGATAGAATTCTATCAGCCAATCGGAATTAAGTTAGGAACAATCCTATTGGCTGATGCAACCAGCTAATAGAATTGAGCTTGCATTCTATTGGCTGATTGCATCAGCCAATAGGATTTTTCCTACCTTAATTTCGATTGGCTGATAGAATTCTATCAGCCAATCGGAATTGAAGGGACGCCATCTTGGACCATCGAGTATTTACAGCTAGCCAAAAGACTAAATCTGTGACAAACTGGATGGTCTCTTTTCTTTATACTAAAAACGTACTGCTCTCATGCCTGCAACCTATAACAGAGATTTTGTCCTAAGGTGGGGTAAGACCTGTTTAAGTGAACAAGGGCAAGTATAAGCACAGTTAAAATATGCCATCTTTTCATTGGGCTTTTGACCAAAGGGGCAGGAAACCCATTTTAATAATTGAGCATAATTATTAGTATAGTTAAAATTAATGTAATCTTTTAGGTTGAGTTTTTGACCAAAGTCACAGGACAACCAGTTTAAGTGATTGGTTGTATCAGTATAGTTAAAATGAATCCTGTCTTTTAGGGTGAAATTAAGAGTGCATTGAAGAAAAAACTAATTTTGATGTGGGTCTTGACTTGAAACCTATTTTATGTGAATGCAACACACAAATATCGATTATGCAACTGATTAACAAACTTAAAAGTGAGACTTTTAACAGATTATTTTGATTACATTAATACCAGAAGGCCATCTTAAAGGGATTGTAAACACATTGATATGTTAAGATTTCACAGACTTCTGACTGTACGTGAAAATGTTTTAAGAGGTGATGATTTGTTATGTTGTTGGGTGAGTAATTATTCAATTGAGTTAAGCACAATTTGATGTTATACAAACAAATACCAAAACTTGCTTTAATAGCATGAGGTAATACAGGTTTGCTCATGATGTTTAGATTTAACAATATCATGTTTTTTTTTAATTATCATATCCAATATACACCCTGCAGATGATAATTATATATCATGTGCAATGATGAAATAAATATTTATCTTGCCCATCAGAGACCAGCTTCTTGAGACCCCAGATCACAAAAGGATGAAGCACTGGTTTCATCGCTGGATCCACTTTGCACCCGCTCTCTTTTAGGTGAACCAGAATAGGGAGGCAGTTCTAGAGTCGGTGACATGGTTGCAGGTGAAGAATGGATGGTCAGACTCATCAGCTAGAATGCAATCTACTAATAGAGCTTAAAGGGAGGTGGACTTGAGCCTCAAGCACACCCTATTCCTCGGCCACAGTCACCAGTCCTCTCACCCATGAGAGTTACTTTATGCCGGTGTCTTGCTAAGGGCGTATGCTGCATTTCCATATGGGAAGGAGATAGATACATTACAAAAGAGCACAATTAAAATTGTAATTTAAAAATAATAATTAAAAATGAATAATTGAACCATTCACACATTACTATACAGAAAAAAAATGTATTGTTAAGATGCATCAAAAAATCTTAATAAATTGTTCACCAAAAACGTATCTTATCAAAAAAGTAAAATTTGTATGTACATTACACAGGAATAAATCGTATTAAATAAGTACATCGTAAATCGCAATTTAAAAATTAGTAATTATAAGAACAAAATATAAAGCGTAATTGATTTTTCCCCCGTAAAATGTGCGTTCCATGGGCGTGTATGAAATTTCCGCACACATTCCAGAGTAATTCTCTAAACATTTCCGACATACAGTTCTCACTGTTTTTTCTTGCAAATGAAAAGGTGGTGTGGTTGTTGTGACAAAATACTTAATACCCTAATAGAGAAACATATGCATATAAAAATAGAGGCGATTGTAAGATGCAATAGGCAAAAAGCATTGTAATTGGCACCTAGCAAGATAGTCAGGAACAAAGTACTTCTTAATAATACAAATGTAGCCATTAAAAGGATTTTTATGAGCAATTTGATACAGAAATGTGGCATTTATAAATGTCACAAATCTAGATGCAATATGTGCAAAGTTGTGAAAATTGGTACTAAGTCATTCCAGTCTAATGTAACAGGAGAACAATTTGTTATTAAAAAACGCCTCACATGCGAATCAACTTACACTATATATCTAATCCAATGTATTTGTGGAATCCAATACATTGGACGCACGTGTCGCTGGAGTAAACATGTCCGCAATGTGAAAAAGAAATTCCCTAAACATAGTGTATCAAGACACTGCACTCATGTTCATAAAGGTAGTAGTAAAACATTGTCCATATTTCCTATTGAGTAAATCTCAAGGAACACATATAATCCCATGCTACAACTTGGATCAGCTAATAGGATTAAAACTCAATCCTATTGGGTGATTGCATCAGTCAATAGGATTTTTTCACCTTTAATTCCGATTGGCTGATAGAATTCTATCAGCCAATCGGAATTCAAGGGATGCCATCTTGGATGACGTCACTTAAAGGAACCTTCATTCGAGAAGAGCCGTGGAAAGAAGATGGAGCCACTCTGCTTCGGATGGATGAAGATAGAAGATGCTGTCTGGATGAAGAATTCTGCCCGTCTGGAGGACCACTTCTTGCCACTTGGATGAAGACTTCTCCTGGATTCGTTGAGGATTTCTTGCCTCTTGGATGAAGACTTCTGCCGGCTTCGTTGAGGATGGATGTCGGGTCTTCAAAAACTGTAAGTGGATCTTCAGGGGTTAGTGTAAGGTTTTTTTTTAAGGGTTTATTGGGTGGGTTTTATTTTTAGCTTAGGGTTTGGAGGAAAAAGATCTAAATGCCCTTTTAAGGGCAATGCCCATACAAATGTCCTTTTCAGGGCAATGGGGAGTTTAGTTTTTTTTTAGTTAGGATTTTATTTGGGGGGTTTGGTTGTGTGGGTGGTGGATTTTACTGTTAGGGGGGTGTTTGTATTTTTTTTTTACAGGTAAAGGAGCTGATTTATTTGGGGCAATGCCCCACAAAAGGCCCTTTTAAGGGCTATTGGTAGTTTAGTTTAGGCTAGTGTTTTTTTTATTTTGGTGGGCTTTTTTATTTTGATAGGGCTATTAGATTAGGTGTAATTAGTTAAATATTTAATAATTTCTTTTTTTGTGTGTGTAATTTAGTGTTTGTTTTTTTTGTAATTTAGTTAATTGTATTTAATAAATGTAATTGATTTAATTGTAGTGTAAGGTTAGGTGTTAGTGTAACTCAGGTAAGGTTTTATTTTACTGGTAACTTTGTATTTATTTTAACTAGGTAGCTAGTGAATAGTTAATAACAATTTAGTAACTAGACTACCTAGTTAAAATAAATACAAACTTACCTGTGAAATAAAAATAAAACCTAAGCTAGCTACAATGTAACTATTAGTTATATTGTAGCTAGCTTAGGTTTTATTTTATAGGTAAGTATTTAGTTTTAAATCATAATTATTTAGTTATTAATAGTAGGTTTTATTTATATTTATTTTAATTACATTAAAGTTAATGGGTGTTAGGGTTAGACTTAGGGTTAGGGTTTTATAACTTTAGTATAGTGGCGGCGACGTTGGGGGCGGAAGATTAGGGGTTAATAAATGTAGGTAGGTGGCAGTGATGTTAAGGGTGGCAGATAAGGGGTTAATAAGTATAATGTAGGTGGCGGCAACATTGGGGGCGGCAGATTAGGGGTTAATAAGTGTAATGTAGGTGGCGGCGATGTCAGGGGCGGCAGATTAGAGGTTAATAAGTATAATGTAGATGTCAGTGATGTTGGGGGTGGCTGATTAGCAGTGTTTAGACTCAGGGTTCTTATTAGGGTGTTAGGTGTAAACATAAATTTTGTTTCCCCATAGGAATCAATGGGGCTGCGTTACGGAGCTTTACACTCCTTTATTGCAGGTGTTAGGCTTTTTTTCAGCCGGCTCTCCCCATTAATGTCTATGGGGAAATCGTGCACGAGCACGTAAAACCAGCACACCGTAGCGCTGGTATTGGAGTGCGGTATGGAGCTCAATTTTGCTTTACACTGCAATATTGCCTGCTAACGACGGGTTTTTGTAAACCTATAATACCAGCACTGTAGGGAGGTGAGCGTTGACAATAACTTGCAAGTTAGTACCGAGCAGCTCTTGCTGCAAAACTCATAATCTAGCCCTTTGTTAGGTTTATTCTTGCATTTAAACTAGCTGGTTTTAATAATTGAAACCACCAACCATAATGACAATCTCAATAGCTAAGTCTTTGTCCATTTGAATGTGCATATTTTTGGGAAGAGTTGTTCAATGAGCAAAACCAACTACTTTAAATGACAAAAATGAACTAAATGAGCATATATTAATTCCTCTCTAGCTGATATAACAAGGAATTAGAAATACATTAAGAGGAAACACATTTTACTGTACAATGTCCTTTTAAACTGTGCCAAATCAGCCAAAAATACTCCTACTGATCTGACTCTCCACTGTATCCAACAACTAAACTGTGACTCTCAATAGCCTTACAGCACCCTTAGATAACATACTTAAAAAATTAACACCACAACTTCACCTACCAATACATCAACCAACACAAACATTAGACACCGACATTAATACTTTAGATCAAAACAAGTATAAGATGTCATTTGTTCTACTCCTTATATTGTCCATACTGACAGTTTACATATAAGGTTTTGTCAAGTATATAGTTGAACAAATTATAAACTAAAAAAAAGACTTCCATGGAGAAAACTAAAACTGGGGGGTCAACTGGAAAGAAAGAATTTAATGAAATAAGAGTAAGTAAAACTTTGTAAATCCAGCATAAGAGACTCCCAGCTGTAGTGTAGGATTCTTTAAGTTTAGACTGCTCCTTAAACAGACCTAGGTAGACCTTCAATACAAACGGAAAAAACAAAAAGCATGTAAAAGTATATACTAAATTAAGAACTAACAAATATAGGGTTACTCAAAAAATAGCATCTCCAGGTTGTATAAATGCATAGTTCTAGTGGGTACCCACGGGTTTCTACCTATACTCCTGGAGTTATGAAGAGGGTAGCAATTAATGCATAAAGTGTGTAGACTGTATATAAAGGGCTAGCAAGTTCATTCATAATATGGTTGCTTTACATATATGCGATAACTACACTGTGCTTATTATATTATTGCAATACGATGTATATAGTTATCCCTAATTTTTGACTTGATAGGTTTTTATATGTTTTTACACTGAGTGCGGTCATTTCTGTAGCCATGGGACATGATGCCTGTGCTATCCTAATGAGTGATATACATGACGGTAATGTCTTAAATAAATATGGTACAGCAATGAAACCAATGGCACTACTTATTAGAAATGACAAACGTTCCCATATATATTCAAGCTTTATTAGCAATTATTTCCAGGGACTGCTGCTTGTACTAATGAACATTCGGAAGGTCAGTCAGTAAAGAACTGAAACAAGAAGTACAAATGTAGTACTCTCAACGTTTGATAATGTATAGTAAAGTATCTGCTAAACACAACTAAAAAATAAAACGTAACTTTTATTTAATAATAAAGATATTAAAAACAAAGGGCAGATGAATGTTAAAATTACAAATTGCTTATTTGGTGCCCAGAAATAAGTTATGAACAACCAATATTGTGTAATAACCGAATGGTAAAATGGTTGTCACAATCTGAATACGTTTAAAGGTATACAGCAGTTATTTCAGATAGATGGCCTCAGATATGTATATATATATATACCTCTGGTTACCATAGGCAGGTTGGTGCTTGGTAGTAACTTAGATATCGTCGGAAGATATACATGTACCTTTTAATACCATAGGAGGATATGTCCCTTTAAATACCGTAGGTGTGTCTCCCAAAGTGGAGAGATAACTGGAGAAGGTTACAATATGATACCACTAATGTGTCCACATCTGTAGCACCATGAGTATTACCTCCAAATAGGAGAGAAATATACCTTCATTACCGTATAAAGAGAGAAATTGTACCTTGTGATACCCTAGGTACCAGGATACCTTCTAATACCATTTGTACATTCCCAAATGAGGAGAAGTATATTCCCCAAACAGGGAAAAAAGATATCTTGTAACGTAATTATGCCTCAAATTGATACTACAAAAATGTTATAAATATAATCTCTAACTGGGGATAAGTATACCAGTCTATACCGTAAAAATGATAATACCTGTTAATACCGTAAGTATCACTCAGCAAATAAGAAATAAAGATATAAATATCAATTAATACCAGAATGTAGCATTATTATAATCTCCTGATGGAAATGAGTGTACCTATTGATACCATAAAGGAGAGGTTATCTGTTAATACCATGAGTATCACTGCAACAAAAATTTGAAAAGTGAATACTTATTATAATCTCTTAATGGAAATGAGTATACCTGTTAATACCGGTATATATCTATTGTAGTCTCCTAATGGAGATGGGTTTACCTGTTAATACCGTAAAGGAGAGGTTACCTGTTAATACCATGAGTATTGCTCAACAAAAAATGTTGAAAAAGGTATGTCTGTTGATAAGTATACCTGTTAATACCGTAAAAATAAGGATACCTGTTATTACCGTGAGTATCACTCAACAAATAAAAGAATGAGATATATATACCTATTAATACCAGGGGTAGTTATGTTCTGATCTCCTGATGGGAATAAGTATAACTATTAATACCGTAAAGGAGAGATTACCTGTTAATACCATAAGTATCACTCAAAAATGGAAAAGTGTATGCCTATTATGATCTCCTAATGGAGATGAGTATACCTGTTAGTACCATAAAGGAGAGGTTACCTATTAATACCGTATTTCTCAACCATGAGTTAAAAAGTTTATACCTATTAATACCATTTGGTCATAAGTGAAAAAATATATATTTGCTGTGGATAAATCTCCGGGTGGAGATAAATATACCTATTAGTACCAGAAGGAAGTAGATACCTATTAATACCGTGAGTATCACCAACAAATGAAAATTGTATTCCTATTAATACCGTAGGTAACAAATAAGCAAAATGCTAGTTAAAAAAAGGGAGAGGTAGCAGGGACGCCACTGACGCGTTTCGCCATGATGGCTTTATCAAAGGGCAATCTCACTGACATCTCTTGGGATTTATATACCCTTAGTTCTTTCAGAATTCGCTGTTACCGCCATCAATCACAGGGCATTTTAGGTGATTGGATCAATTGTCTGTCACTTGGTGTAAACCGTTTTGATTGGTTACATTGGCGTGTAAATGCAAAAGTGCTATTTATTCTTATCCGGTCTTATAGAAATTGATCATTATTGGAGGCGAAATAGGCCTCTATTGCATAGCTTATGTGCTTATGTGTAAATAACGTCCGAAAAAGCTATGTCGTATTGTTTTTATATTAGTTCTTTGTCATTGGTTGAAACATCTGTCACTCATTATATCACATTCGACGATTGGTTCTTTAAAGTCCAATCAGAACTTTATATAATGGGAACTGAATATTAAGATTTTAATTGTGATGAAACCTGACAACATGTAAGTTAAATTTTACTATTTCTGAACTGTATGCAATCCAAGTAAAAAGGATTTGAGACATATACTAGAACATAGCATACTGAATATTTATAAAGCTATATCGTATTATTTTTATATTCGTCCTTTGTCATTGGTTGAAACATCTGTCACTCATTATATCACGTTCGACGATTGGTTCTTTAAAGTCCAATCAGAACTTTATATGATCGGAACTGAATATTAAGATTTTAATCGTGATAAAACTTGATAATATGTGTTCAATTTTTCTATTTCTGAACTGTATGAAATCCAAGTAAAAAGGATTTGAGACATACTAGCACATAGCATACTGAATACTTATAAAAAGATGGCTGATGATACACTGTTCAACGAAAACAAAACTTTTCTAAAAAATATACTGAGGTAAAACAAAACAAAGGATTAAAATGAAAATAGCAAGTAAGTATAGTTTACATGAATAAATGTGAGTGATGTGAAAAACATAATGGCAAGTAAATATATCACTTATTTATGTATGCAAATCCTCTTTACTTGTCATTATGTTTTTCACATCACTCGCATTTATTCATGTAAACTATACTTACTTGCTATTTTCATTTTAATCCTTTGTTTTGATTTACCTCAGTATATTTTTTAGAATAGTTTTGTTTTCGTTGAACAGTGTATCATCAGCCATCTTTTTATAAGTATTCAGTATGCTATGTGCTAGTATGTCTCAAATCCTTTTTACTTGGATTTCATACAGTTCAGAAATAGAAAAATTTAACTTACATATTATCAGGTTTTATCACGATTAAAATCTTAATATTCAGTTCCGATCATATAAAGTTCTGATTGGACTTTAAAGAACCAATCGTAGAACGTGATATAATGAGTGACAGATGTTTCAACCAATGACAAAGGACGAATATAAAAATAATACGATATAGCTTTATAAGGATTCAGCATGCTATGTGCTAGTATGTCTCAAATCCTTTTTACTTGGATGTCATACAGTTCAGAAATAGTAAAATTTAACTTACATGTTATCAGGTTTTATCACGATTAAAATCTTAATATTCAGTTCCGATCATATAAAGTTCTGATTGGACTTTAAAGAACCAATCGTCGAACGTGTTATAATGAGTGACAGATGTTTCGACCAATGACAAAGGATGAATATAAAAATAATACGATATAGCTTTTTCGGACGTTATTTACACATAAGCACATAAGCTATGCAATAGAGGCCTAATTCGTCTCCAATAATGATCAATTTCTATAAAACCGGATAAGAATAAAGAGCACTTTTGCATTTACACGCCAATGTAACCAATCAAAACGGTTTACACCAAGTGACAGACAATTGATCCAATCACCTAAGATGCCCTGTGATTGATGGCGGTAACAGCGAATCCTGAAAGAGCTAAGGGTATATAAATCCCACGAGATGTCAGTGAGATTGCCCTTTGATAAAGCCACCATGGTGAAATGCGTCAGTGGCGTCCCTGCTCCCTCTCCCTTTTTTTAACTAGCATTTTGCTTATTTGTTACCCATGGTATTAATAGGTATACAATTTTCATTTGTTGGTGATACTCACGGTATTAATAGGTATCTACTTCCTTCTGGTACTAATAGGTATATTTATCTCCATCCAGAGATTTATCCACAGCAAATATATAGTTTTTCACTTATGACCAAATGGTATTAATAGATATAAACTTTTCAACTCATGGTTGAGAAATACTTAAGGTATTAATAGGTAACCTCTCCTTTATGGTACTAACAGGTATACTCATCTCCATAATAGGCATACACTTTTCCATTTTTGAGTGATACTTATGGTATTAACAGGTAATCTCTCCTTTACTGTATTAATAGGTATACTTATTCCCATCAGGAGATAAGAACATAACTACCCCTGGTATTAATAGGTATATATATCTCATTCTTTTATTTGTTGAGTGATACTCACGGTATTAACAGGTATCCTTATCTTTACGGTATTAACAGGTATACTTATCAACAGACATACCTTTTTCAACATTTTTTGTTGAGCAATACTCATGGTATTAACAGGTAACCTCTCCTTTACGGTATTAACAGGTAAACCCATCTCCATTAGGAGACTACAATTGATATATACCGGGATTAACAGGTATACTCATTTCCATTAGGAGATTATAATAAGTATTCACTTTTCAAATTTTTGTTGCAGTGATACTCATGGTATTAACAGATAACCTCTCCTTTATGGTATCAATAGGTACACTCATTTCCATCAGGAGATTATAATAATACTACATTCTGGTATTAATTGATATTTATATCTTTATTTCTTGTTTGCAGAGTGATACTTACAGTATTAACAGGTATTATCATTTTTACGGTATAAACTGGTATACTTATCCCCAGTTAGAGATTATATTTATAACATTTTTGTAATATCTCCCAATTTGGGGCATAATTACGTTACAACAAGATATCTTTTTTCCCTCTTTGGGGAATATACTTCTCATTTTGGAATGTACAAACGGTATTAGAAGGTATCCTGGTACCTAGGGTATAACACGGTACAATTTCTCTCTTTATACAGTAACAAAGGTATATTTCTCTCCTATTTGGAGGGAATACTCATGGTGCTACAGATGTGTCCTCCTACAATGAGGACACATTAGTGGTATCATATTGTAACCTTCACCAGTTATCTCTCCACTTTGGGAGACACACCTACGGTATTTAAAGGGACATATCCTCCTATGGTATTAAAAGGTACATGTATATCTTCCAACGATATCTAAGTTATTACCAAGCACCAACCTGCCTATGGTAACCAGAGGTATATATATATATATATATATATATATATATATATATATCTGAGGCCATCTATCTGAAATAACTTCTGTATACCTTTAAACGTATTCAGATTGTGACAACCATTTAACCATTCGGTTATTACTCAATATTGGTTGTTCATAACTTATTTCTGGCACCAAATAAGCAATTTGTAATATTAACATTCATCTGCCCTTTGTTTTTAATATCTTTATTATTAAATTAAAGTTAAGTTTTATTTTTTAGTTGTGTTTAGCAGATACTTTACTATACATTATCAAACGTTGAGAGTGCTACATTTGTACTTCTTGTTTCAGTTCTTTACTGATTGACCTTCCTTAAATAAATATGGTATCATATAGTTATGCACCATAGTGCACTGTCTGTCACTTTGATGGGATATCTGCATCTTCTACTGTTATTTACGCAGTGATGTCTTGTATGGCTGGTTACGTGGTTTTGCTCCCATGTATAGGTTACTATGGTAACCAAGGGTCAATCAATTGGCGGTGATGCGTCATGCTTACGCTGTAATTTGATGACATCACTATGAGCCGACATGATGGAGTGGGCTGTTTTTAAATGTATATAAGGTGGGTGTTGGTATGTTATGTTAGGAGTCTCTTTGGGGACGCGCTCTTTTTTGTTCCTGTTTTTGACATTTGGTAAAGGTGTAAGGATACACCAAAACGTTATGTCTCTATAATACTTTTTGAAATAAATATGATATTTTATGAAGACCAGTGAGTGCTTTTTTTACGAAGGGGATTTACATATATATATATATATATATATATATATATATATATATATATATATATATTGTGTTTTAACAAGATAATCAACAGATCCAACAAGTTCAAACCACAGCCCATGTTTGTGTAAATAAAGACACTCTTTGTCCCTGACTTTGGTTTAATGAGATCCAAGTCAATTTTTATTTATGTTAATTCATATAGGAAAGTTTGTGACAGCAGCAAAGTTGTTATGCACTGATTTGAAGATGTGAACAACTGTCACAAAAATATTGTGTGTCGTAATATAGTCATGGGCTAAATCTCATTGTGTGAATGGTGACATTATCATAATAGCTAGGTTTAAAGGGACACTGAACCCAATTTTTTTCTTTAGTGATTCATATAGAGCATGCTATTTTAAGCAACTTTCTAATTTATTCCTATTATCAATTGTTATTTGTTCTCTTGCTATCTTTTTTTGAAAAAGAAGGCATCTAAGCATTTTTTGGTTCAGAACTCTGGACAGCACTTTTTATTGGTGGATGAATGTATCCACCAATCAGCAAGGAAATCCCAGGTTGTTCACAAAAAATGGGCCAGCATCTAAACTTACATTCTTGCATTTTAAATAAAGATACCAAGAGAATAAAGAACATTTGATAATAGGAGTAAATTAGAAAGTTGCTTAAAATGTCATGCTCTATCTCAATCACAAAAGAAAAAAATTTGGGTTCAGTGTCCCTTTAACCTTTTGAATGCCAGATAGGGCGGCAAAACATTTTGAAAGTATATGACTGGCTGCAGTCCTCTCTGGCACCTAAGGCATTAATAGAAGTCTGTATCTTAATGTAGGAAACATTGCTACTGTCAAATAATATCCCCCAATATCCTGGCTGCAACCTTTTGGCAAGCAGTAATGTAGTATTAGTGATGTTGTAGGGGTGGTGAAGCATCTAATGGTTACTTTGGACCAAACATACCCAGGCTGATTGACCAATGATTTGATAGCAAATGTGCAGACAAATTGACTTAGTTTCTTGTGAATTTCTGCTGGGATTCATTATTGGACAGAGAGCACAATATCATTGTCACATTTGCATATCTGTTAAACGGTATCCATAGGATTTATGTAATGAGCACTCAGACTCAGCAAGAGATTGATTCCTCAGCTTCTGTTAGATAAGGTTTGACAATTAAACCTGAATGTGTCAAAGCAGGAATAGTAATTATACGTACAGTGATGTGTGAATCTGTCATTCTGAAAAACTGCAGATTTGATTTACGTGTATTTAAAAAAAAAAAACAAATAATACTTTGCAGAAAAAAAATTGCTATCACCAAGTTCTTATAGAACAAGACCGGAAACAGAGTATACAATAATACTGGGAATGGCAACAAAAAGAAACTAGACATTATAAGGAAGTTAAATATAATCTTTAAACAAAAGATTTTTATACAATGAATTTAGAATGAATA
This sequence comes from Bombina bombina, assembly GCF_027579735.1. NCBI lineage: Eukaryota > Metazoa > Chordata > Amphibia > Anura > Bombinatoridae > Bombina > Bombina bombina. The sequence goes on from NC_069499.1 coordinate 329,008,858, forward strand.
GGATATTCAAGTCTTTAGCACCTAGATTGGCTTCATCATAGCAACCTTGACAGCTGTATTCTTAAGATCATTGCTTGACACCTTTTTAAAGCGAGAAATGCCTCATTTGTTTCCAAAGAATTTCTGTAGCTTTGTAGTTTATGTAACACTTTCTTGTGATCCCCACATCATTAAACACGCAGTTCCTAATTGGTGCAATGAGAAAGACAGAATAACTTCACACTTCATTTTCAGATTATGTTGCCAAATATTGATGCTTGTTACCTCTCTTTAACATCTTTTTAAAATGTGATATTCCAAACAAAATATTACCCTGAAATATAACATTGCATATACAATGGGGGTAATTGTACTTGTTCCCATGCCTAAATGCAAATTCTCTAACCTGTTTTTTTTTTTCTTCTTCAAAATGGTGTAAATGGCCTAGACAATAAATTTTTTGCACAAATCTATAGGTGGTTAATGTCCCTTTAAATTCTGACTCATTAACCCTTTTACAGTGTCCTTATGGTTCGGCTTGTAGCAATGGCAGATGAAAAATATAATTCATAAGCAAAAAGAACATGTTGCTCTACCAGTACCAAAAGCAACTAAAATATTTTCTGTAGGTTGTATTATTTTAAGAAAATTGAGGAAATATTACCCCATCTTTATTCAATTCATAAATTATATGCATTGATCAAGGTATCTATATGGCAAGCTGCTGTGATTAGGGTTGCCACCTTAGACATGTTTTCCTGGACACTTATGAGTTATACATACTGCAGGGTGTGCAGGGAAGAACATGAATAATGCTGTCCAGGATCACTTTTTTTTTGCTGTCCAGCAATGCTTGTTTCCCTCTGTACACCCTGCAGCATGTGTAACTCATAAGTGTCCAGGAATCCATGGCGGAGGTGGCAACCCTAGCTGTGATATACAAGGTTCCTGCTTGATGGGTCAATGTTTTTCTGAAATCCAAAAAAATTGCACTGATAACATAAAATTGTAGATGGCAAAACCTAATTTGTTTAAATCCTTAAAACCTACAGTATTTTAAAGGAGAATTTAAAAAAAATTAAAAAGCAAGAGGTGTTTATTGTGCCTTTAAGTCTGTTTTGTTTTATTAACACAATGTCAAATTTATCCAGCAACAAAACCAGCGGATAGAGCTTCAAGGAGTCACTACCAAACTCCCCAACAATAATGAAAAAAATAAGGATGAAGCTTTCCAAAATGTCCAATTTTTCAATGCTTTATTGGAATAAGTGCAGAGTCAAACAGCCACGACGTTTCGGGGAGCTATGCCCCTTAATCATGTGGTCTGTTTTATTAACACATCTGAGTCACAAAAATCCTCTCCTGCTGCAACAAGATTCTAGGTATGGTGCTAACAATGGATTTGTAATTGAGTTGAAACTTGCAAACAGGGCTGAGAGTAATTTGACCTAAGATGGAGCTTTACAGGTGATAATAATTATATTTTACAAAAGAAACTTCCAAAAATCATATATTTAAATTACATATACCACATAATGTTTAGTCAAGTTCAAGATGGGGAGGTTTAGTGATATTTATGAGTAAATTTTGTCTTGAGGTGATGTACTATTACCTGAATAGCCTGGAATTCCATTCTAGGGATAGATAAATGTTTTTGGATCATTTGTTAAAAATAATAGTATTGACATTTGTTCATTCAAAATTAATGTTTAATGTCTTATAAAGATTAGAAGTATTAAAGGGAAATAAAATTACAGTGTTTGATTATTGCAACCATGTGTGCAACCATATGTTAAACACATAGTTAAAGTCAGATTTAGAGCAGCACAATGCACTATTAATCCAGAAAAGGACATGACTGGTGACTACTCATATACAGTACCTCTAGTCACTTAGATCACTGGCTGTGTTCATCTATGGATGAGTATTGCATTGTCCCTTTTTCCAAGTTATAGTTTTTAAAGAAAATACTTTACAGCATGTAAATGTTGCTGTATTGAATGCATTGTTGTAATCGATTAGATTTAATAAAATAATATTGACTGTAAGATTCCATTTAAAAAAAATGCTTGAATATTGATTCTCATAGACTTTGATGTAATTTAATGCAATCAGCATTCAAATGTTAATGTAATAATTGTTTTTTTTTTTTTTAATCAAATGTTAAGTTAAAAAGTCTAAAACATACATTCAATACATCAAAATACAACCTTATGTTTTTCGAAATATTTAATTTTTTCCATGGAACAATTTGCATGACAGAACCAATGTTAATGGTTAGATTCTAGCTTTTCCACTCAAGTGGATAGAATACATTTCAAATGCACACTTAACAACTAGTAATTCAAATAAAAATCTTCATAGACTCTAAAGAAGAATTCAGTTACTACCACTTGTAAAGAGACATAATAGTGCTTTAGAAAAATGCTCTAATGCACTAGAGATTATATTAAACACACTACTGTGTCTACAGGTGCTTAATCCCCTGTGCCTAGCTCAGGAGCAGAAGTGTATTGCTGTTCCAGAGTGGATTTTAAAGGCACATATGATTATTGTCATAGGTTGTACTGATGTTTTCAACTAGGTCCCAGAATTGTATTTTTGCTCTGGAGCTGACTTTTACTATGTGTTTAACCCTTTTGCATGGTTTAAATACTTACGGCTAGATTACAAGTTTTTCGTTTTGAGGTGTGCGGTGCTAACGAGCAGTTTTGGCTCACCGCTCACTTACAGACAGCGCTGGTATTACGGGTTTTTACAACCCAGACAAGAAGTGAGCGTTGAGCAAAATTCTGCTCCTTACTGCACTCCCATACCAGCGCTGCTTACGTTAGTGGTGAGCTGGTGTAACGTGCTCATGCATGATTTCCCCATAGGAATCAACAGGGAGAGCTGGCTGAAAAAAAGTCTAACACCTGCCAAAAAGCAGCGTAAAGCTCTGTAACGCAGCCCCATTGATTCCTATGGGGAAATACATTTTATGTCTACACCTAACACCCTAACATGAACCCCGAGTCTAAACACCCCTAATCTTACACTTATTAACCCCTAATCTGCCGCCCTTACATCACCGACACCTACATTATATTTATTAACCCTTAATCTGCTGCCCCCAACATCGCCGACACCTACATTATATTTATTAACCCTTAATCTGCCGCCCACAACGTCGCTGCCACTATATTAAAGTTATTAACCCCTAAACCTAAGTCTAACCCTAAACCTAACACCCCCTAACTTAAATATAATTTAAATAAATCTAAATAAAATTACTATAATTAACTAAATTATTCCTATTTAAAACTAAATACCTATAAAATAAACCCTAAGCTAGCTACAATATAACTAATAGTTACATTGTAGCTAGCTTAGGATTTATTTTTATTTTACAGGCAAGTTTGTATTTATTTTAACTAGGTAGAATAGTTATTGAATAGTTATTAACTATTTAATAACTACCTAGTTAAAATAAAGACAAATTTACCTGTAAAATAAAACCTAACCTAAATTACAATTACACCTAACACTACACTATAATTAAATTAATTCCCTAAATTAAATACAATTAAATACAATTATATAAAATTATCTAAACTACAAAAAAACAAACACTAAATTACAGAAAATAATAAACAAAGATTTTTAAACTAATTACACCTAATCTAATCCCCCTAACAAAATAAAAATAAAAAAACAAAATAAAAAAAAGCCCTACCCTACACTAAATTACAAATAGCCTTTAAAAGGGCCTTTTGCGGGGCATTGCCCCAAAGTAATCAGCTCTCTTACCTGTAAAAAAAATTACAAATCCCCCCCAACATTAAAACCCACCACCCACACAACCAATCCTACTCTAAAACTCACCCAATACCCCCTTAAAAAAACCTAACACTAACCCCTTGAAGATCACCTTACCGGGAGAAGTCTTCACCCAATCGAGTTGAAATCCTCAATGAAGCCGGGAGAAGTCTTCATCCAAGCCGGACGAAGTGGTCCTCCAGAGGGGCAGAAGTCTTCATCCAGACAGCATCTTCTATCTTCATCCATCCAGCGCGGAGCCGGTCCATCTTCCAATGCGGAGCATCCTCTTCATTTGACGGCTAACACAGAATGAAGGTACCTTTATGTGACGTCATCCAAGATGGCATCCCTTCAATTTCGATTGGCTGATAGAATTCTATCAGCCAATCGGAATTAAGGTAGAAAAAATCCTATTGGCTGATGCAATCAGCCAATAGGATTGAAGTTCAATCCTATTGGCTGATCCAATCAGCCAATAGGATTGAGCTCGCATTCTATTGGCTGATTGGATCAGAAATAGGATTGAACTTCAATCCTATTGGCTGATTGCATCAACCAAAAGGATTTTTTCTACCTTAATTCCGATTGGCTGATAGAATTCTATTAGCCAATCGGAATTGAAGGGACGCCATCTTGGATGACGTCACTTAAAGGTACCTTCATTCTGTGTTAGCCGTCGATTGAAGAGGATGCCCCACGTCGGATGTCTTGAAGATGGACCCGCTCCGCGCCGGATGGATGAAGATAGAAGATGCCGTCTGGATGAAGACTTCTGCCTGTCTGGAGGACCACTTCTGCCCGTGTGGAGCACCACTTCTGCTGGCTTTGTTGAGGACTTAGGCCCGGTTGGGTGAAGACTTCTCCCGGTAAGGTGATCTTCAAGGGGTTAGTGTTAGGTTTTTTTAGGGGGGATTGGGTAGGTTTTAGAGTAGGGTTGGTTGTGTGGGTGGTGGGTTTTAATGTTGGGGGGGGATTTGTAATTTTTTTTACAGGTAAAAGAGCTGATTACTTTGGGGCAATGCCCCGTAAAAAGGCCCTTTTAAGGGCTATTTGTAATTTAGTGTAGGGTAGGGCTTTTTTTTATTTGGGGGGGGCTTTTTTATTTTTTTAGGGGGATTAGATTAGGTGTAATTAGTTTAAAAATCTTTTAATTTGTTTATTATTTTCTGTAATTTAGTTTTTTGTTTTTTTTGTACTTTAATTGTAACTTAGGTTAGGTTTTATTTTACAGGTACTTTTGTCTTTATTTTAGCTAGGTAGTTATTAAATAGTTAATAACTATTTAATAACTATTGTACCGAGTTAAAATAAATACAAACTTGCCTGTAAAATAAAAATAAACCCTATGGTAGTTACAATGTAACTATTAGTTATATTGTAGCTATCTTAGGTTTTATTTTATAGGTAAGTATTTAGCTTTAAATAGGAATTATTTAGTTAATGATAGGAATTGTATTAAGATTAATTTAAATTATATTTAAGTTAAGGGGTGTTAGGGTTAGGGTTAGACTTAGATTTAGGGGTTAATACCTTTAGTATAGTGGCAGCGACGTTGGGGGCGGCAGATTAGTGGTTAATAAATGTAGGTAGGTGGCAGCGATGTTAGGGACGGCAGATTAGGGGTTAATAATATTTAACTAATGTTTGTGAGGCGGAAGTGCGGCGGTTTAGGGGTTAATAAGAGTGTAAAACTCTTAACTACTGACTTTAAAATGCGGTACCAGTGTTGACAGGAGAGGGTCTACCCCTCACTTTTTGGCAGACTCGTAATACCGGCACTATGCACGTCCCATTTAAAAAATAGGATACGCAATTGACGTAAGTGGATTTGCGGTATTTCCAAGTCTGGCCAAAAAAGTGAGCGGTACACCTGTACCTTCAAGACTCGTAATACCAGCGGGCGATAAAAAGCAGCGTTGGGACCGGCCAACGCTGCCTTTTAAGCCTAATGCACAACTCGTAATCTAGCTGATTGTATATGCAACGTAGCAATAGTGCAATAATAAAATGCTATAACACATAAATGACATAAAAGTGCAAAATTCTTTAATGTGTTAGAGCAGTTAATCATTACACTGTTGCTTGCATTTTACTAACTACAGAATTTAAACCCTGCAAAGCTGGGAGCTAGGTGAACACATCTAGTGAGTCAATGACAAGAGGTGTATGTGTAGCCATCAATCACTGCTCCAAGTAGTGCATTGCTGATCCTTAGCCTATCTAGATATGCTTTTCAGCAAAACATACAAAGTGAACACATTACATTTGATAATAAGTAAATTGAATGGCATGCTCTATCTAAACCCCTGGTTTTCAAACCTGTCCCCAGGCCTCCCCAACAGGCCAGGTTTTCAGGATTACCTTGGACGAGAGCATGTAAGATAATCATGGTTACTAATCAGCTGATTATTTCACCTGTTCTCTAGTTCAGATATCCTCAAAATGTGGCCTGTTAGGGAGGCCTGAGAACAGGTTTGAAAACCAGTGATATAAACCTTGAAAATGTACATTTGCATTTTAAAGTTTCAACAAAGAATAACAATAGAAAGAGGTAAATTTGATAATAGAAATAGTTGTTAAATTGTTTGCTTTCTACAGATCTTGAAAGTAAATTTTGATTCCCACGTCCCTTTAATTGCTCAAGAGCATTAGAGCATTTTTCCCTAATTCACTATTATGTCCCTTTAATTTTAGATCTGTAACTTGATCTAGTTCAAGATCTTCAAAGAAAATAAATATGTTCAGAGCGCCTCAAAATGGGCTCTGTTGTACAATGTATAGAGTGTGTGTTTAGAAATATTTTAATTGTAGATCTAGTAATTTACACAAGAATAAAACATGCCACGATGGGTACAGTGGAAATAAATGACAATAATAACAATAAGATGTGGATCCACTCTTGTACAAATTTTGTACACACTGGTACACAATATCTCTTACGTTATCCTCTTCCTAGTAGATATCAGCAATCCATACATTTGACTTTATTGAATTATTTTTTAAATCCACACTTTGGATTGATTTCTTTCATTCATTGTTTGAATTTTAATTTTCTTATATTTTCATTGGAGGTTCTATCATTGCCTCTACATCAATTCATTATTCAGTGTTTTTATATAGATATATTCAATATTCAATTTGTACAAGAGTGGATCCACATCTTATTGTTTTTATTGTGATTTATTTCCACTGTACCCATCGTGGCATATTTTATTCTTGTGTAAATAACTAGATCTACAATTAAAATAATTCTAAACACACACTCTATACATTGTACAACACTTAGCCCATTTTGAGGCGCTCTGAACATATTTATTTTCTTAGTATATCTTCTAAGCTAGCTAGTTAGCTCACTGTTCAGAGCTATAGGTGTCCGTCTTTGGCGCTATACCCCATCAAAATTCTAGTTCAAGATCTTGTAAGTTACCCTATATAGAAATTTAATTTTTCAAATTGAAGTACACGTAATTATAAATTCTGTCACTCCTTAATTAAGTTCATTTGGCTATGGTTGAATCAAAACAAAAATGCTAATTATATGTATAATAGATAAGGACAAGTTTCCACAATGTAATCATTTTATGATACCCTCCTTTAAATAGAACAAATAAAATTTATTGTAGAGCTCTTTAAGGAGCCTTTGCTGTTCCTATCATTACATTGTTCTGTAACATTGGTTTCTCCTTAATGTGTTTCCAATTACTTGTTATACCAGCTGAAGAGTTTAAAATGTGTGGTAAATTGTTCCTTTTGGTATATTTTTGTATTTGAAATAGCTATGTCTGCTAACTAAACCACAACCCAATACAATCGGCTGATCTTGTAGGGAGAGAATACCTCATTATCTTATCTGTCTAATAATTTATACAACATCCTCATTATCTTCTCTATTGCTGTTTAGTCAAAGGCCAGTCCTTAAGCCTGATGATCTAAAGCTCTCCGATAAGATGAGATGTTCTAAAATGATTTTCTAGCACTACAAGATCCCTCAAAAGATTCTAAAAAAGTCAGACTTTGCAATACATCTACAAAGGGCATTCTCTGCATTTTTGTATGTGAAGGAGAGACAAGCACAGTAAAATATGGCACGGCAAGGCATGAGAATTATGCTACATTTACACTTTCTGCTTTAAATTCTATATTACTTCAGATTGTGTCCTTTGTTGTATTACATCTAAGCTTTGCACTTTCTATTTTGTATTTGAAGGGACAGTCTACTTGAAAAATGTTATTGTTAACAAAGATAAATAATTCCTTTCTTACCCATTCCCCAGTTTTGCATAACTAACACTGTTATATTAGTATACTTTTTACCTCTATAATTACCTTGTAATCTTCAAAACTACCCCATTATTTCAGTGCTTTTTACAAACTTGCATTTTAGCCAATTAGTGCTGGTTTGTGCATATCCCCATGGGAGAGCGCACAATGTTATCTGTATGAACTAGCATTGTCTGGCTGGGAAAAGCTAATAAAATGCACTGAGATTATTAGTGGCCTGCAGGGGTTTAGAAACAGAAAGAGGTTTATAAAGTATAGTAACATAACAATGTTGGCTGTGCAAAGCTGGGGAATGGGAAATAAAGGCGTTATTTTTCTTTTTAAACAATAAAACAATCAAGTAGACTGTCCTTTTAATGCATGCAAGATACATCAGTGAGACCAGCTTGTGTAAAATGCTAACAGTTTTTCATGAAAATTGTGAGAGAGCTTCAGATATGCTCTGGAAACTAATCTGTTCAGCCAATGGAACTCCGCTGTCCCTCACACTTTCTAAAGCTGACAGCTTTAGTTTTCAATAGAGCAAATACAATGCAATGTAATTTGTAAAAGATACACAGAAATATACAAAGTATGATCCTAATTTGTTAAAGTAGCACAGAAACTGTCAAATCATAATCAGAATTTGTGAACTCTGCTGTATACAGAATCTAAATGCATTAAAATATGAAATAGAAAGTGCTATGCTTGAATGTAATAAAATTTAAAGGACCCAATCTGAAGTATAAAGTAATATAAAATACAAAGCGCAAGTGTAAATGTAACAAAACTCATGTAATGCATTGCTATACCGCAATAGGCTTGTCTCTCCTTTAAATACAGAAATGAAGGGAATGCCCCTTACAGAAGTGTAGCAAAATTTGCATCTCTAGAACCTTGTGAAAAATCTCTCAGTGCTGGAGGATCATTTTAGATCATCTCATCTGAGCGGAGAGATTAATGGGAGTCATCTCTTATCTCTCTGGGATTCCCAGGTTCCCACCTCTTTCTTATAGCATTTAGTGAGTTCTGCACTATTATTTCTCTCCAAGCAGTAGAAGCTTCAATCATCAGGCCCTTAGAGAGAACAACAGAATATTTTAGTACCTCTCTGTCACACCTTCCCACTAGGAGCATTATTTTATCTAAACCTTCTCGTTTACATGTTTTTTTTTGTAAACAGAACTTAAAGAGAAAGTCTAGTCAAAACTAAACGTTCATGATTCACATAGAGCATGCCATTTTAATCAACTTTCCAATTGACTTTTATAATTAAATTTGCTTTGTTCCCTTGGTGGTATTTTTGAAAAGCGAAAACTAGGTAGGCTCAAACTGATTTCTAAACCGTTGAAACCCGCCTCTTAGCTCAGAGCATTTTGAAAGTTTTTCACAGCTAGACACTAAAAGTTCATGTGTTTCATATAGATAACATTGTGCTGACTCCCGAGTCTGCACTAATTGGCTAAACTGCTTGTCTGTCAAAATCACTTAGATAAGGGGCAGTCTGCAGAGTCTTAGATACAAGGTAATCACAGAGGTAAAATGTATATTAATATAACTGTGTTGGTTATGCAAAACTTGGGAATGGGTAATAAAGGGATTATCTATGTTTTTAAACAAAAACAATTCTGGTGTAGACTGTCCCTTTAAGTTCAGAAATGTTCAGTATAAGTGGGGAAACAATAGGCAAAATCAGCAATTTTAAATGAGAAAAAAAGATAAACAAGCTAATTGTAAACAATTTAATACTGTTGAATAGGTAAAATTAATAATTGAGAACAAATCGAAGTGGAGAAAATATTAGATTAGTCCATCTTTTATAAAAATGTATTATGTATTTACCCTTTGCAAGTGCCATGTGAGTTCCATTAATAATTGCTATGGCTGAGTTTACATAGCTGGTGCAAAAACTGAGCTTACATTTTTTATCCAATTTGGTTGTTGTAAATTGTTTCCGACTTCCATTTCATGTTAAGTTTGCTTACTTCCTTGTTCGGTTTTACAGGTGCTAAAAAATATCATCAGGTCTTAAGTACAACTGTATCTCTCTATATTCAACAACTCTGTAGCTGAAATTAGCATCTCAGAGTGTTGTTTAGTAACTTTAACCGTATGGTATAAAATACTTTTTTTGCACTTATGACCTTCACCTTTGATTGATTCAGCCACAATAGACCTGTAAATATATTTAGGAATATTTACTGAACTATTTAATTGACATTTATGCCAGACTTCTTCAGGGTTTGAAACATTTATATATATATATATATATATATATATATATATATATATATATATATTGTATTTAACATATTATATTGTTTTATACTACTATTTATGGGTACCTTTTTACATATAAAATATTAGAGTCAACATAATTGTTCATTTTGTAGTGCTAGTTGTAACTGGCATTTTGACCCTTTATGCCTAGTAGAGGTAGCCAAAAATTAGAGCTAAAGGGCCATTATAGTACAATAAAAATGTCACGCTGTAATCCAATCAGCAGCACTAGCTCCACAGCTGAGTCATGTGACTAGCTGTGTTTTACTTTGTGTGTATTTTCTTTGCAGGGGTTAAACATACATGAGTCTAAGGTCAATAGTCTTAGAATAGCATGGATTAAAGAATTTTAATTTTTCTACTATACAGCATATGGCAAGCCAAAAGTTATTAATGGGCTCACTGTGTACAATGGGCTCAATGTCTACACTGTGCTCAAATTATCATTTTAAAACTCCCACTGAAGTCAATGAAAGTAAAAAAAACAAACACTTTTTCTGCCATCATGTGGCTAGAGCAAAATGAATATCTAATAGCTTTGTAAACGGCTGAATGATGTTAACTTTTTTCAGCAGGTGTGTTACCGACAATTGGCCCGCAGAAAATAATTAATACCACCAATGTCAACTTAGCCAAGCGTTTTTTAGTAAATTAAACAAAAGCTATGAACTTGAAAATTTACCATTAGGTCTTACTGTTCACCATGTTATCAAGCCCAAACTACTGGGTAATTATTATGCATGAGCAAAAATGTATTAATCAGCATTTGTTATAGAAACGAATGCTAAATAAGGCGGAAGGCAGTGGCAATTGGCTATTTCGACACCGGATTTATTACTGTAAAAGTGGAATGCATAAATATTTGCTTTTGCAAAGATATTTGTGTTTTGCGCTTACACTAATAAATCCAGTGCCAAAAATACCCAAATGCCACTGCCCATACTGGAATGCCTACTAATTATACTTTTCCACCTGCGCTTCTGTTCCTTGTTCTATCTATCTATCTATCTATCTATCTATCTATCTATCTATCTATCTATCTATTATCTACATCTGTCTATATGGTGCATCTCTATTTCATCATGTCAACAGCTGCAAAAAGGGATATTTCATTAAAAGCTCTAATAAATGACCTGCCGGTTTACTTCCATGTATAGGGGCCGATATATGAAAGTGCGAGCGGACATGATACGATGTAGTGTATCATGTCTGCCACACATCGATAAATGCCGACAGCATATGCTGTTTGCATTTATCATTGCACAAGCAGTTCTTGTGAACTGCTTGTGCAATGCCGCCCCTTGCAGATTTGCGGCCAATCGGCTGCTATCAGGGGGTGTCAATCAGCCCAATTATATAGGATTGGGTGGATTGATGTCCGCAGCCTAAGAGCAGGCGGGCAAGTTATGGAGCAGCAGTCTATAGACCATAGAATCTTTTATAACCCACTCATCAGGCTTTGACAGCCATCTGCATCTCAAGAAATGTAAATTCAAAAATGCTATCAACATAAATATAGCAACTGATAAAAAAACTTTTCCTGGCATAACAACCTGGGCATAATAACATCATTAAATATAAGACACACAAGAATAATTGCCTCTTTGTTTTTTCTTTTGTATCAAGACCCATTTTGTTTTATTAATAGTTGGACATCATAATGGCCTATGTCTTGTAATTGTAATACACAATCGCCTAGATTTGGAGTTTTGTCGGTAAAGACCTGCGGTGCTAACAAGCCTTTTTTTTTCTAGCGCACCCTTTAAACAAAGTTGGTATTACGAGTTTTCTGAATGGCTGCGTTAGCCTCAGAAAAGTGAGCGTTGAGACAAATTTAGCTCCACTTCAACCCTCAATACCAGCGTTGCTTACAGTAGCGGTAAGCTGGAAAAACTTGCTCGTGCACGATTTCCCCATAGGAAACAATGGGGCTGAGCTGGCTGAAAAAAACCCTAACACCTGCAAAAAAGCAGCGTTCAGCTCCAAACGCAGCCCCATTGTTTCCTATAGGGAAACACTTTCTAAGTCTACACCTAACACCCTAACATGAACCCCGAGTCTAAACACCCCTAACCTTACACTTATTAACCCCTAATCTGCCACCCCCGCTATCGCTGACACCTGCTTTATATGATTAACCCCTAATCTGCAGCTCCGGACACCACCGCCACTTACATTATAGCTATGAACCCCTTATCTGCTGTCCCTAACATCGCCGACACCTACATTATATTTATTAACCCCTAATCTGTCCCCCCCAACATCACCGCCACCTATCTACACTTATTAACCCCTAATCTGCCTACCGGACATCGCCGCCACTATAATAAAGGTATTAACCCCTAAACCGCCGCACTCCCGCCTCGCAAACACTATAATACATTTTAGAAACCCCTAATCTGCCCTCCCTAATATCGCCGCCACCTACCTACAATTATTAACCCCTAATCTCCAGCCCCCAACATCGCCGCTACTATAATAAAGTTATTAACCCCTAAACCTAAGTCTAACCCTAACCATAACACCCCCCTAAGTTAAATATAATTTAAATAAAACGAAATAAATTTACTATAATTAAATAAATTATTCCTTTTTAAAACTAAATACTTACCTATAAAATAAACCCTAATATAGCTACAATATAACTAATAGTTACATTGTATCTATTTTAGGAATTATATTTATTTTACAGGCAACTTTGTATTTATTTTAACTAGGTACAATAGCTATTACATAGTTATTAACTATTTAATAGCTACCTAGTTAAAATAATTACACTATCAATTAATTAATTAAATAAATTAACTACAATTATCTAAACTAAAATACAATTAAATAACCTAAACTGTAATACAAAAAACCCAAAAACACTAAATTACAAAAAATAAAAAAATATTACAAGAATTTTAATCTAATTACACCTAATCTAAGCCCCCTAATAAAATAAAAAAGCCCCCCAAAATAATAAAATTCCCTACCCTAAACTAAATTACAAAGTAATCAGCTCTTTTACCATCCCTTAAAAGGGCTTTTTGCTGGGCATTGCCCCAAATAAATCAGCTCTTTTACCTGTAAAAAAAAAATACAATCCCCCCCCAACATTACAACCCACCACCCACACACCCCTACTCTAAAACCCACCCGATCCCCCCTTAAAAAAACCTAACACTACCCCCCTGAAGATCACCCTACCTTGAGCCGTCTTCAGCCAGCCGGCTACCGATGGGACAGAAGAGGACATCCGGACCGGCAGACATCTTCATCCAGGTGGCATCTTCTATCTTCATCCTTCCGGAGTGGAGCGGAGCCATCTTCTATCCAGCCGACGCAAAGCCATCCTCTTCAATCGAAGTCCTAACGGAGAATGAAGGTTCCTTTAAATGACGTCATCCAAGATGACGTCCCTCGAATTCCGATTGGCTGATAGGATTCTATCAGCCAATCGGAATTAAGGCAGGAAAAATCTGATTGGTTGATTTAATCAGACAATCAGATTGAAGTTCAATACGATTGGCTGATTGGATGAGCCAATAGAATTGACCACGCATTCTATTGGCTCATCCAATCAGCCAATCGGATTGAACTTCAATCCGATTGGCTGATTAAATCAACCAATCAGATTTTTCCTACCTTAATTCCGATTGGCTGATAGAATCCTATCAGCCAATCGGAATTCGAGGGACACCATCTTGGATGATGTCATTTAAAGGAACCTTCATTCTGCGTTAGGACTTTGATTGAAGAGGATGGCTCCGCGTTGGCTGGATAGAAGATGGCTCCGCTCCGGATGTCCTCTTCTGCCCGGATAGGATGAAGACCTCTGCCGGTCCGGATGTCCTCTTCTGTCCCATCGGTGGCTGGCTGGCCGAAGACGGCTCAAGGTAGGGTGATCTTCAGGGGGGTAGTGTTAGGTTTTTTTAAGGGGGGATCAGGTGGGTTTTAGAGTAGGGGTGAGTGGGTGGTGGGTTGTAATGTTGGGGGGGGGATTGTATTTTTTTTTACAGGTAAAAGAGCTGATTACTTTGGGGCAATGCCCCGCAAAAAACCCTTTAAAGAGCTGGTAAAAGAGCTGATTACTTTGTAATTTAGTTTAGGGTAGGGAATTTTATTATTTTGGGGGGATTTTTTATTTTATTAGGGGGCTTAGATTAGGTGTAATTAGATTAAAATTCTTGTAATATTTTTTTATTTTTTGTAATTTAGTGTTTGTTTTTTGTATTATAGTTTAGTTTATTTAATTGTATTTTAGTTTCGATAATTGTAGTTAATTTATTTAATTAATTAATTGATAGTGTAGTGTTAGGTGTATTTGTAACTTAGGTAATGATTTATTTTACAGGTAATTTTGTAATTATTTTAACTAGGTAGCTATTAAATAGTTAATAACTATTTAATAGCTATTGTACCTAGTTAAAATAAATACAAAGTTGCCTGTAAAATAAATATAATTCCTAAAATAGATACAATGTAACTATTAGTTATATTGTAGCTATATTAGGGTTTATTTTATAGGTAAGTATTTAGTGTTAAATAGGAATAATTTATTTAATCATAGTAAATTTATTTCGTTTTATTTAAATTATATTTAATTTAGGGGGGGTGTTAGGGTTAGGGTTAGACTTAGGTTTAGTGGTTAATATCTTTATTATAGTAGCGGCGACGTTGGGGGCTGGAGATTAGGGGTTAATAATTGTAGGTTGGTGGCGGCGATGTTAGGGAGGGCAGATTAGGGGTTTCTACAATTTATTATAGTGTTTGTGAGGCGGGAGTGCAGCGGTTTAGGGGTTAATACCTTTTTTATAGTGGCGGCGATGTCCGGTAGGCATATTAGGGGTTAATAAGTGTAGGTAGGTGGCGGCGATGTTGGGGGGGACAGATTAGGGGTTAATAAATATAATGTAGGTGTCGGCGATGTTAGGGACAGCAGATTAGGGGTTCATAGATATAATGTAGGTGGCGGCGGTGTCCGGTCGGCAGATTAGGGTTTAAATAATTTTATTATAGGGTTTGCGATGTGGGAGGGCCTCGGTTTAGGGGTTCATAGGTAGTTTATGGGTGTTAGTGTACTTTATAGCACTGTAGTTAAGAGCTTTATGTTCCGGCGTTAGCCCATAAAACTCTTAACTACTGACTTTTTTATGCGGTAGGAGTCTTGGAGGTAGAGGCTGTACCGCTAACTTCTTCCAAGACTCATAATACCGGCGTTAGGCAAATCCCATTAAAAAGATAGGATACGCAATTGACGTAAGAGGATTTGCGGTAGCCTCGAGTTGCGGAAAAAAAGTGAGCGGTACACCTGTACCTGCCAAAATACCAGCGGGCGTTAAAAAGCAGCGTTTTAAAGCTAACACAGAACTCTAAATCTAGGTGTATGTTTATTATCCCATGCTGTATTCTTTAAAAAGTAGATGTTTTGTCTTCCAGCTTATATTATACGCTATATGATGCATCATTCAATGCATATTTGGTTTTCAAAAGGGGTGTAAATAAAGCAAAAATAACCATATTTTAATTTGCTTTGTTATTTGTTTTGAACTAATCTGAATGCAGCTTTTAAACTGAGGGGAAATATTAAATGAGATTCCTACAGATATTTTTTTTTTGAAGAAATTATTTCATTCATCATAACGAAAGTAAACATGAACAGGAATCCAGGAGTTAAAATAATTTTCTGTTTGAACACTAATAGTTAAAAACTGGCTCATCATTTTCAATAAGATTTATGTCCTCAGGTACTAATATTACAAAATACTGTATGTTGAATCTAAACCAGATGAGTCAATCACCGATCTACCCTATAAACTACAAAGCACAAAGAAAAACTATATATTTTATTGGAAAATATACTGCAGTTTATACTGTACGATATCCCTATACTGACAGCAAAGTAGTACTAACAGAAGGATATCACCTACAGCAAAAAAACAAACAAAAACAACCCATTAAACTAGTGCTTACTTTAGGCTTGTATCAAGCTGTGAATAAATTGGGTTTTCTGGACTCTGATCATAATTTCTTATACTAACGGAGATCAGGGTGAATAATTATCGCCTGGGGTCAATCAAACTAAAGGCTTTGAAAGTATAAAATCAACCACACGCATCAAATATTCTCCTGATGAATGAAACAAGTAATGGACATTTCTGTGCACTTTGCATTTCTACAGCCTGTTAAGTTTCAAGAGCCCTGATGAATTCAGGCGTGGAGGAGCGACAAGGGCTTTTATCCCTAATGAGATTTAAAAAGCAAAGAATTAACAAAATTGAAATGAACAGACTTTTAACAGTAAAACATATGACACAGTGTTCATTTACAGAACCATTTATCAGATTCACCTTTGTGCTTAAGGGATTTTTATGCTGTAATGTAAACCGGTCAAAGGACAAATCTTTAACACTGAAATCCTCAACCTTTGAAAAGGAAGCTAACCAATTTGAGCCATTGTTTCCCAATTAGTGTGCCAGGGTTTTGAACAACCTTCCACATTAGGTAATTAAATCTACCATGCTTGCAAGTCTTTCAAAATAGTCAGTATTGCACTTTTGAAGAACCCACAGACCAGGGTGTGTGACCATTTCAGTTTAGACAGCCTCTCTGAAGACTTCTACCGTTGAGAAGGTCAAGTAGAGGCCTTGTTTAGGAAAGAAAAGGCACGCTCCAGGCTCAGTCTTCCTAGTATTTCACATAAGGCCTTCTGGTTACCTCAGACAGTTGTTACTCTCATTACAAACTCTCTGTTAGTGCTAGTTTGGCTTCTCTGTTCATGTGGCCTAAGATGGCTGAGGATGTGGAAGATGGTATAAGCACAGTGATGGTCAGACAGGGTCCCAGCATGGCCATTGCTATGGTTACCACTGTCAGCTGGAGTGGAGTTACTGGCTGTGCCACCAGTGGAGGAGGAGTTATTGGTCTGGGAAGAGGTTTGTTGGTTTGTCCGCTGGCTAGTTCCTAATTTCTGGTCCTCCAAGTCTTTAGATTTGTCATAGTTCATCACTTTCCATTGCTGGTTCACTGCCTGCCATCTTTTAAAAATCCGGTATACTGAGGGTCCCTCATGGATAATCAAACCTGCATAATTATAAAAACAAATGAAACAGTCAATTCCTGAATATGAAAAGCAAGCATTCTGGGAATCTTACAGAAAAAAAAGTCAAAGCAAACAGTACTAATCTCCACACATCAATATTAAAGAAATATAATAAATACAGATATTTCCCCATAAAAGAAAAACATCTTTTTAAATTGACATGATCTGATCCAGGTTAATGGAGAATCTAAAGGCATCATACAAACTCTCCAGTTTGTGTATTCTACAAAGTATATTTATGTAGATATCTAAATTTAGTAAATTTATGTAATATGATAACCAGAAATTGAAATAACTGTCCCACTAGAAAGTCCAGTTATATGAATTATAACTTACCACCTCATCATATGGGGGGCTATAATATTAAGCCTACACAAACATAGGGGACTCAGGGCTAGATTTTCTAAATCCCTGTGGTTTGGCTAGATTCTGTAGGATGCCTTTTTTTATTATGAGGCCCTTCAGGGATTATTTTAAAGTCATTTTTTTTTGCTGGTGAGCACTGAGGTAATGGGGGGGGGGGAACAACTCACAGATATAAACGGATAGAAAAACTAAGTGGAAAGAACAGAATATTGTCTTTCAAATAATGTCAAACGTACTTGATAAAAAATTCTGAGAAATTTAGATTCAATGCTTCACTAGAGGCTAGGGACCTTGATAGCTTCAATACCAACTAATATTTTTAATAAAAAGGAAGAATGAAAGTGGTACACAGAATGCAGAAGTAGTTATTGGGGCAAAAAAAAAAAAAAAAAGAAGCAGGAAAGGAGAAATAAATTGACCCTGAAATGATTAATAGACAAGCTGGTAACTGTAAAAATGTTGTGGGGTAAAAGAGGGTAAATAAGCAAAAAAGTCTAAGGGGTATTTATCAATTAGCGGATGCTGCTTATTCTGTGCAAGCCTTCTGGCTCACCTAAAACAGGATTTAAGAAGCAGTGGTCATAAAACCTCTGAGGTGGCGGACTGCAATCATCCCGATCAGATACGATTGGGATGATTGACACCCTCTGCTAGCGGCCGATTGGCCGCTAGCAGGGGGCGGCATTGCACAAGCATTTCACCAGAAATGCTTGTGCAATGTTATATTTAGCGATGCAGGGTGAACATGATTCACTATAGCAAATCATGTCCGCCCGGGGTATGATAAATCTTCCCCTAAGAGTCAAAGAAAATGAAAGAAAGATCGGCAGAATAGAACAGAATAATCATAAGAGAAAATAATATATTTTAAAAAATGAAGAAATGAGAAAGAGAAAATTGCAAAGAAACACAAATTAAAGGCGGCACTGAACTGAAAAAAAAATATTTCTTTAAAGACTGTTGGAAAAAAAATAAATGCGAAATTTAAAAATCGATTAATGTTTTTTCATTAAAATAACCAGCAGACCTTTTGTCCCTGTATGAGTATTGAATAAAAATGTGTCTTCATGTGTCCTTGCAATAACTCAACAATTAAGCTCAATTACAAAGACTAGAAAGTCATTGCTTTAGAAAATATCATGCACAACAGCACTTCATTTTTTATGTAATTAGGATGATCTTATGTATCAGTAGCTTGTCTATAATTTAATTTGTATAACGTCAATGTTTCCTGTTATGAAGATATAACCTTAGGCTTCACGTATTGAATGAAAACGCTTCAAGTTCATAATAGTAAAGCACCATATTTTTATTTCCCCTCAATTGCGTCGCATAAAATTGCTTATTGATTTTCTCTGTTGCGATCAGGAAGTGGCAAAATAAAAAATTGCTAAAGTAATTTGGATCCACAATATATTTCAAACAACAATATTGTGTATGTGAGAGATACATTGAGAAAGAAAAACCGAGGTTTGGGAAAGAATAAAACAATAACAGAAATAGTAGAAATTTCTATTTATGACATAAATTGTTTATGTGAGACTTGATGGACAGGAATATATGCAGATATACAAAAAACTAAAGTTTATGTGCTAAATATAACCTTCCTGTACTGTTCGAAGTCATAATTCTTAAATATGTCTGATTATCTGAATTAAATAAAGTAACTGCTGTTTTTTTTATGATTTTTAGCATTAATATTTTAGTTTTCTGTACAAATTCAGTTATGAAAGACACCTGTAAAAATTAAAACACCATCTATGTACAAAATAAAAATGCCGTTATTGCGAAGGTTTGTGCAGGGATTTGGTTATATCAGCACAATATTTATAATGTGGCTTGTATGCTTTTTTAAAGGAACCTTGAAATTTTATTCTAAATTTTTTTTTGTAATAACATGATATTTAATCTTTTAATTAAAGTTTTCACCAATAATACAGGTCATAATACAGTGTCCATTAAAAATTAACTAAAACATATCTGCAAGGAAAATCAAGAAAAACATAATTTATGTAAGAACTTACCTGATAAATTCATTTCTTTCATATTGGCAAGAATCCATGAGCTAGTGATGTATGGGATATACAATCCTACCAGGAGGGGCAAAGTTTCCCAAACCTCAAAATGCCTATAAATACACCCCTCACCACACCCACAATTCAGTTTAACAAATAGCCAAGTAGTGGGGTGATAAAGAAAAGAGTAAAAAGCATCAACAAAGGAATTTGGAAATAATTGTGCTTTATACAAACAATCATAACCTCCATAAAAAGGGTGGGTCTCAAGGACTCTTGCCAATATGAAAGAAATGAATTTATCAGGTAAGTTCTTACATAAATTATGTTTTCTTTCATGTAATTGGCAAGAGTCCATGAGCTAGTGACGTATGGGATAGTAATACCCAAGATGTGGAACTCCACAGAAGAGTCACTAGAGAGGGAGGGATAAAATAATAACAGCCATTTTCCGCTGAAAACATAAACCCACAACCCAAAATATAAGTTTATTCTCATAATGAAAAGAAAAAACTCAAACATAAACAGATGAATCAAACTGAAACAGCTGCCTGAAAAACTTTTCTACCAAAAACTGCTTTCGAAGAAGCAAATACATCAAAACAGTAGAATTTAATAAATGTATGCAAAGACCAAGTTGCTGCTTTGCAAATCTGATCAACTGAAGCTTCATTCTTAAAAGCCCACAAAGTGGAGACTGCTCTAGTAGAATGAGCTGTAATTCTCTGAGGTGGGGCCTGACCCGACTCCAAATAAGCCTGATGAATCAAAAGCTTTAATCAAGATGTCAAGGAAATGGCAGAAGCTTTCTGACCTTTCCAAGAACCAGAAAAGATAACAAATAGACTAGAAGTCTTCCTGAAATCTTTAGTAGCTTCAACATAATATTTCAAAGCTCTTACCACATCCAAAGAATGTAAGGATCTCTCCAAAGGATTCTTAGGATTAGGACACAAAGAAGGGACAACGATTTCTCTATTTATGTTGTTAGAATTCACAACCATAGGAAGAAATTTAAATGAAGTCCGCAAAACTGCCTTATCCTGATGGAAAATCAGAAAAGAAGATTCACAAGAAAGAGCAGATAATTCGGAAACTCTTCTAGCAGAAGAGATGGCCAAAAGGAACAACACTTTCAAACACTTCAAAACCAAATTAAGACTCCAAGGAGGAGAGATTGATTTAATGACAGGCTTGATACGGACCAAAGCCTGTAAAAAATAGTGAATATCAGGAAGCTTAGCAATCTTTCTGTGAAATAAAACAGATGTGTCCTTTCAAGGAACTTGCAGACAAACCCTTATCCAAACCATCCTGAAGAAACTGTAAAATTCTAGGAATTCTAAAAGAATGCCAGGAGAATTTATGAGAAGAACACCATGAAATATAAGTCTTCCAAGCTGGATAATAAATCTTCCTAGAAACAGATTTACGAGCGTGTAACATAGTATTAATCACTGAGTCAGAGAAACCTCTATGACTAAGCACTAGGCGTTAAATTTCCATACCTTCAAATTTAATGATTTGAGATCCTGATGGAAAAATGGACCTTGAGACAGAAGGTCTAGCCTTAATGGAAGTGGCCAAGGTTGGCAACTGGACATCCGAACAAGATCCACATACCAAAACCTGTGAGGCCATGCTGGAGCTACCAGCAACACAAACGATTGCTCCATGATGATTTTGGAGATCACTCTTGGAAGAACTAGAGGCGGGAATATATAAGCAGGTTGGTAACACCAAGGAACTTTTAACACATCCACCGCTTCTGCCTGAGGATCCCTGGACCTGGACAGGTACCTGGGTAGTTTCTTGTTTAGATGGGAAGCCATCAGATCTATTTCTGGAAGACCCCACATCTGAACAATCTGAGAAAACACATCTGGATGGAGCGACCACTCCCTCGGATGTAAAGTCTGACGGCTAAGATAATCCGCTTCCCAATTGTCTATACCTGGGATATGAATTGCAGAAATTAGTCAGGAGCTGTATTCTGCCCAAGCAAGTATCCGAGATACTTCTTTCATATCTTGGGGACTGTGAGTCCCACCCTGATGATTGACATATGCCACAGTTGTGATATTGTCTGTCTGAAAACAAATGAACGGTTCTCTCTTCAACAGAGGCCAAACCTGAAGAGCCCTGAAAATAGCACGGAGTTCTAAAATATTGATTGGTAACCTCGCCTCTTGAGATTTCCAAACCCCTTGTGCTATCAGAGATCCCCAGACAGCTCCTCAAATTGTAAGACTTGCATCTGTTGTGATCACAGTCCAGGTTGGACGAACAAAAGAGGCCCCTTAAACTATACGATGGTGATCTAACCACCAAGTCAGAGAGAGTCGAACATTGGGATTTAAGGATATTAATTGTGATATCTTTGTATAATCCCTGCACCATTGGTTCAGCATACAAAGCTGGAGAGGTCTCATATGAATACGAGCAAAGGGGATCGCATCCGATGCTGCAGTCATGAGACCTAAAACTTCCATGCACATAGCTACTAAAGGGAATGATTGAGACTGAAGGTTCCGACAAGCTGAAACCAATTTTAATCGTCTCTTGTCTGTTAGAGACAGAGTTATGGACACTGAATCTATCTGGAAACCTAAAAAGGTAACCCTTGTCTGAGGAATCAAAGAACATTTTGGTAAATTGATCCTCCAACCATGTCTTTGAAGAAAAAACACTACTTGATTTGTGTGAGATTCTGCAGAATGTAAAGACTGAGCTAGTACCAAGATATCCAAATAAGGAAACACCGCAATACCTCGTTCTCTGATTACAGAGAGTAGGGCACCGAGAACCTTTGAAAAGATTCTTGAAGTAATGGAAGAGCGACAAATTGGTAATGTTTGTCTAGAAAAGAGAATCTCAGAAACTGAAAGTGGTCTGGATGAATCGGAATATGAAGATATGCATCCTGTAAGTCTATGGTGGACATATATTGCCCTTGCTGAACAAAAGGCAGAATAGTCCTTATAGTCACCATTTTGAAAGTTGGCACTCTTACATAATGATTCAAAATTTTCAGATCCAGAACTGGAATGAATGCATTTTCTTTCTTTGGGACAATGAATAGATTTGAATAAAACCCCAGACCCTGTTCCTGAAACGGAACTGGTATGATTACCCCTGAAAACTCAAGGTCTGAAACACACTTCAGAAAAGTCTGAGCCTTTAGAGGATTTGCTGGGATGTGTGAGAGAAAAAAATCTTACTCTGAATCCTAGTCGGTACCCTTGAGAGACAATAGTCTGAATCCACTGATTTTGGACAGAATCTGCCCAAATGTTTTAGAAGAATCTTAATCTGCCCCCTACCAGCTGAGCTGGAATGAGGGCAGCACCTTCATGCAGACTTGGGGGCTAGCTTTGGTTTCTTAAATGGCTTGGATTTTTTCCAACTTGAAGAAGGTTTCCAATTGAAACCAGATTCTTTGGGGGAAGGATTAGGTTTCTGTTCCTTATTTTATCGAGAGGAACGAAAATGGTAAGAATCTTTAGATTTACCCTTAGATCTTTTATCCTGAGGCAAAAAACTCCCTTCCCCCCCAGTGACAGTTGAAATAATTGAATCCAACTGAGAACCAAATAACTTATTACCTTGGAAAGAAAGAGATAGTAATCTAGACTTAGATACCAAGTCAGCATTCCAATATTTGAGTCACAAAGCTCTTCTAGCTAAAATAGCTAAAGGCATAGATTTAACATCAATTTTGATGATATCAAAAATGGCATCACAGATAAAATGATTAGCATGTTGAAGCAAGCGAACAATGCTAGACAAATCAGAATCTATTTCCTGTTGCGCTAAACTTTCCAACCAAAAGTTGATGCAGCTGCAACATCAGCCATAGAAATGGCAGGCCTGAGAAGATAGCCAGAATATAAAATAAGCTTTCCTTAGATAAGATTCAAGTTTCCTATCTAAAGGGTCTTTAAAAGAAGTACTATCTTCCATAGGAATTGTAGTACGTTTAGGAAGAGTAGAAACTTTGGGGATCTTTTCCCAAAACTCCAATCTAACTGTTGGCAAATGATACAATTTTTTAAACCTTGAAGCAGGAATAAAAGAAGTACCAGGCCTATTCCATTCCTTAGAAATCATATCAGAAATCGCATCAGGAACTGGAAAAACCTCTGGAGTAACCACAGGAGGTTTATAAACAGAATTTAAATGTTTACTAGTTTTAATATCAAGAGGACTAGTTTCCTCACAATCCAATGTAATCAACATTTATTTTAACAAGGAATGAATATACTCCATTTTAAATAAATAAGTAGATTTGTCAGTGTCAATATCTGAGGAAGGATCTTCTGAATCAGATAGATCCTCATCAGAGGAAGATAATTCAGTATGTTGTCGGTCATTTGAAATTTCTTCAACTTTATGAGAAGTTTTAAAAGACCTTTTACATTTATTAGAAGGCAGGATGGCAGACAAAGCCTTCTGAATCACATCAGCAATAAAATATCATGCACATTAGATGTTGAAGGAACAACAGGCATTGTACTATTACTGATGGACACATTCTCTGCATGTAAAAGCTTATCATGACAACTATTACATACCACAGCTGGAGATTTTATATATATATATATATATATATATATATATATATATATATTTATATGTATTATATATGGAGATTATATATATATATATATATATATATATATATATTCTCCACAAATTTACAACAAATGCACTTAGCTTTGGTAGAACTGTTATCAAGCAGCAGGGTTTCAACAGTGGTTTCTGAGACAGGATCAGATTGAGACATCTTGCAAATGTAAGAGAAAAAAACAACATATAAAGCAAAATTATAATTTCCTTATATGGCAGTTTTAGGAATGGGAAAAAATGCAAACAGCATAGCCCTCTGATATAGAAAAAAGCAAGAGGCATATAGGAATGGGGTTTTAAATAATGAAATTATTTGGCGCCAAGTATGACGCACAACGCAAACTGAAATTTTTTTGGCGCTAACAACATCCGGAAATGACACACTCACGTCATTGTAGATGCAACCTTGTGCAAGGAGCACGGCATCAACTAAGACGTACCTTTGCGGCAAAAAAATAATTGCTCCAAGAATGACGCAATAAACTTTAGCATTTTGTGCCCTCGCTAGCCTAATTTTGCCCGCAAAATTTAATGAAAAAGCAGTCAATTGAAAAAGGACTATACCCCAGGTAAGAAAAATATTTTCCTAAATATGTTTTTTCCCAAATATGAAACTCATAGTCTGCAAAAGGAAATATACATAAACCTGACTCATGGCAAATATAAGTATAATACATATATTTAGAACTTTATATTAATGCATAAAGTGCCAAACCATAGCTGAGAGTGTCTTAAGTAATAAAAACATACTTACCGAAAGACACCCATCCACATATAACAGATAGCCAAGCCAGTACTGAAACAGTTATCAGTAGAGGTAATGGAATATGAGAGTATATCGTCGATCTGAATAAGGGAGGTAGCAGATGAATCTCTATGACTGATAACAGAGAACCTATGAAATAGATTTCCCGTGAGGAAAACCATTGCATTCAATAGGTGATACTTCCTTCACACCCCTCTGACATTCACTGTACTCTGAGAGGAATCGGACTTCAAAATGCTGAGAATCGCATATCAACGTAGAAATCTTAGAACAAACTTACTTCACCACCTCCATAGGAGGCAAAGTTTGTAAAACTGAATTGTGGGTGTGGTGAGGGGTGTATTTATAGGCATTTTGAGGTTTGGGAAACTTTGCCCCTCCTGGTAGGATTGTATATCCCATACGTCACTAGCTCATGGACTCTTGCCAAGTACATGAAAGAAATTACAAACTTTACTAGACTTAAAAAAATAACAGCACGTTAAATATTATAGCTCTTCAAACTGAGCACCTCAACATCAATTTAACAAAGAGGTCACAATAGGCCAATAATATATCATCTTTAAATGTTTCCAAACCAATTAACTTCCATTAAATCATTTGTGTCCATGTTAACTCCTTATTTTACTTCTTATACTTCTTTTTATGTATTACTTGCAAATATCCATTTATAATTTTATTGTCAAACATTTGTATTTCCTGAAGAATTTGCTGGTTAAATCGTAGACATTATTTCATAAAAGAACTGAAAGATTCACTTAAGGGTCAATAGTGCTTCAGTCACTTCTGCCAATACAACCGCAAAGGGCTAGATTACAAGTGCAGCGCTAATTTATCATGTGCCCATAGATGGGCTAAATCAGTTATTGCTACCACAAGCTCGCGGCTGTGGGGTGATAAAAAAAAGTGTGTGGTGTTAAAAAAGTTGCCTTTACATAGCAGTCTATGGGGAACTGAGTGTTCCCTGTAAATATATATGTTAAAGCCTGTGTGCACAGTCCAAAATGTCCCCCTCCAAGATCCTTTCCCTAGCCTTTATTCCCCCTTCCACTCTAGGATCCCCCTGCACCTCCTTATCCCTCTTCCCCCTCCCTCCTTCCATCTCCCTGCTGCTCTTAGCGTACATTTTTTTCTGTAGTGTAGCAGTCCCACCTGTTCCCACCCCCCTCCAGCGATGGCCTGCCCACCCGCCTCCCTCTTAACCCTCCAACACCACCAACAATCGGACTGCTGTCCGATGCAGAGAGGGACACAGAGTGTCCCTCCCTGCTTCGGTACCTCTGCAAGACTATTTCTGCACTGCCCAACTCATAGGGCATGCAGAAATAGCGCAATCTCACTACTTTTAGCAAGATTGCGGCAGAGAGAGGCCCAACACATCACCTTAAGGGCTTAATGACCAGTGCCACCCTTGCGCTTGTCTCACGCAGTCTCAACTGTGCATCGGCGCTGGTCGTTAAGGCCTGGTATATTTGTATCGTGCAGTTTCTACTGCGCACGACTGCTTGGACAAACATACTTGGCCTTTTATTATTATAGATATGTTTTATATATATATATATATATATATATATATATATATATATGTGTATATATTCATATACATATACTGTATATTTAAATCTGCTGCCCATCGCTGCATGATTTACCCCCTTCGTTGCGGTAGGTTCTCATGCCATTCCATGTCTGATGGCACAAGAACAAGGCTCACATTGGAGCCTATGGAAGCGTGCTCTATTGAGCGCAAAGCTTCCATGCAATGCGAACGTGAGCTTGCGTTCACATTGTGGGACACTTGAAATACCAGTGCACAATCGCAAATATCGCACTCATGAAGGCGCAATTTTGCGCTCCACTCATAATCTGGCCCAAAATATGAGAAATGTCTGTGCATGTGAAGCATTTCGATGAGCAAAGCTTTTTTCCCTATATTGTAGTTATTTTGCAGATGTGCTAATAGAACTAGGAATTCTGCTGTTCTAGAAAAAAATAATACTACATTAAATACATTATTTATATTTTTATATATTTAAGGAGTATAGACATATCTCTGTAAAAATATAGACAATGTATACACAATGAGTTTAATACTCATATATACAATATACGCATAATGACATAAGGGTACAGCTACATCGCCATAGCACTGTGGAATTTGTTGGCGCTCTACAAATAAGTGATAATAATAAGTCACAATACTTGCACTTCAAATCGCCCTTCTTTTTCTGTGACATACAAACCAACAAGAGCCTACTCCGTGAAAAACTACAAATCCAGAGATGCCACAGGGGGCAAGTTGCAGGGGGGCACAAATCTGCTTATATCACATTTACAAAACCAAAAAGGCTGTACAAGAAATTAATAGATATCCTTTATTCAGGATAATGGTCTGGTAAGTCTAATGTGCTTCAAGACCCATCTATGGTTTAGCATCAAGAGGGGGCATGAAATGCGTAAGACTAATATTAAATTTTTTTAATGTGTATCATATCGAGAGTATTTGCTTTTGTAATTCCAGAATTCAGCTATTTTTGTTTTTTTTTTAAAGATACTTACACCGAAGTTTTGTTGGTAAAGACCTGCAGGGCTAACGAGCCTTTTTTTCCAGCGCTCACATAAGCCAACGCTGGTATTACAAGTTTTCTGAATGGCTGCGTTAGCCTCAGAAAAGTGAGTGTTGAGCAAATTTAGCTCCACTTCTCACTGTAATACCAGAGTTGCTTAAGTCAGCGGTAAGCTGGCTGAACATGCTCGTGCACGATTTCCCTATAGGAAACAATGGGGCTGAGCTGGCTGGAAAAAAACCTAATACCTGCAAAAAAGCAGCGTCCAGCTTCTAACGCAGCCCCATTGTTTCCTATGGGGAAATAAAAGTTATGTCTGCACCTAACACCCTAACATGAACCCAGAGTCTAAACACTCCTAATCTTACACTTATTAACCCCTAATCTGCCGCCCCCGCTATCGCCAACACCTACATTATTTTATTAACCCCTAATCTGCTGCTCCAGACACTGCCGCCACCTACATTATCCCTATGAACCCCTAATCTACTGCCCCCAACATCGCAGAACCCTACATTATATTTATTAACCCCTAATCTGCCGACCGGACATCGCCGCCACTATAATAAATGTATTAACCCCTAAGCCGCCACACTCCGGCCAAGCAAACACTATAGTAAATTTTATTAACCCCTAATCTGCCCCCCCCAACGTCGCCGCCACCTACCTACAATTATTAACCCCTAATCTCCCACACCCAACGTCGCCGCTACTATAATAAAGTTATTAACCCCTAAACCTAAGTCTAACCCTAACACCCCCCTAAGTTAAATATAATTTAAATAAATCTAAATAAAATTACTATAATTAAATAAATTAATCCTATTTAAAACTAAATACTTACCGGTAAAATAAACCCTAAGCTAGCTACAATATAACTAATAGTTACATTGTAGCTATTTTAGGATTTATATTTATTTTACAGGCAACTTTGTATTTATTTTAACTAGGTACAATAGCTATTAAATAGTTAATAACTATTTAATAGCTACCTAGTTAAAATAATTACAAAATTACCTCTAAAATAAATCCTAACCTAAATTACAAATACACCTAACACTACACTATCAATACATTAATTAAATAAATTAAATACAATTATCTAAAATAAAATACAATTAAATAAACTAAACTATATTACAAACCCCCCCCACTAAATTACAAAAAATAAAAAATATTACAAGAATTTTAATCTAATTACACCTAATCTAAGCCCCCTAATAAAATAAAAAAGCCCCCCAAAATAATAAAATTCCCTATCCTAAACTAAATTACAAAGTAATCAGCTCTTTTACCAGCCCTTAAAATGGCTTTTTGTGGGGCATTGCCCCAAAGTAATCAGCTCTTTTACCTGTAAAAAAAGAAATACAATACCCCCCCAACATTACAACCCACCACCCACACACCCCTACTCTAAAACCCACCCAATCCCCCCTTAAAAAAAACCTAACACTACCCCATTGAAGATCACCCTACCTTGAGCCGTATTCACCCAGCCGGGCACTGATGGACCAGAAGAGGACATCCGGACCGGCAGAAGTCTTCATCTGATCGGGGCAGAAGAGGTCCTCCATCCAGCAGAAGTCTTCATCCAAGCGGCACCTTCTATCTTCAATCAATCGGAGCGGAGCGGGTCCATCTTCTATACAGCCGACGCGGAGCCATCCTCTTCTTCCGATGTCCTAACGAAGAATGACGGTTCCTTTAAATGATGTCATCCAAGATGGCGTCCCTCGAATTCCGATTGGCTGATAGGATTCTATCAGCCATTCGGAATTAAGGTAGGAAAATTCCTATTGGTTGATTTAATCAGCCAATCGGATTGAAGTTCAATCCGATTGGCTGATTGGATCAGCCAATAGAATGCAAGGTCAATTCTATTGGCTGATCCAATCAGCCAATCGGATTGAACTTCAATCCGATTGGCTGATTAAATCAACCAATAGGAATTTTCCTACCTTAATTCCGATTGGCTGATAGAATCCGATCAGCCAATCGGAATTCGAGGGACGTCATTTAAAGGAACCGTCCCTCGAATTCCGACATCGGAAGAAGAGGATGGCTCCGCATCGGCTGTATAGAAGATGGACTCGCTCCGCTCCGATTGATTGAAGATAGAAGATGCCGCTTGGATGAAGACTTCTGCTGGATGGAGGACCTCTTCTGCCCCGATCGGATGAAGACTTCTGCCAGTCCGGATGTCCTCTTCTGGTCCATCGGTGCCGGCTGGGTGAACACGGCTCAAGGTAGGGTGATCTTCAATGGGGTAGTGTTAGTTTTTTTTAAGGGGGGATCGGGTGGGTTTTAGAGTAGGGGTGTGTGGGTGGTGGGTTGTAATGTTGGGGGGGGGTATTGTATTTCTTTTTTTTACAGGTAAAAGAGCTGAATACTTTGGGGCAATGCCCCGCAAAAAGCCCTTTTAAGGCCTGGTAAAAGAGCTGATTACTTTGTAATTTAGTTTAGGATAGGGAATTTTATTATTTTGGGGGGCTTTTTTATTTTATTAGGGGGCTTAGATTAGGTGTAATTAGATTAAAATTCTTGTAATTTTTTTATTTTTTGTAATTTAGTGTTTGTTTGTTTTTGTAATATAGTTTAGTTTATTAAATTGTATTTTATTTTAGATAATTGTATTTAATTAATTTAATTATAGTGTAGTGTTAAGTGTATTTGTAACTTAGGTTAGGATATATTTTTTTTTTGCCTGTAAAATAAATATAAATCCTAAAATAGCTACAATGTAACTATTAGTTATATTGTAGCTATATTAGGGTTTATTTTACAGGTAAGTATTTCGTTTTAAATAGGATTAATTTATTTAATTATAGTAATTTTATTTAGATTTATTTAAATTATATTTAACTTAGGGGGGTGTTAGGGTTAGACTTAGGTTTAGGGGTTAATAACTTTATTATAGTAGCGGCGACGTTGGGTGCAGGAGATTAGGAGTTAATAATTGTAGGTAGGTGGCGGCGACGTTGGGGGCAGCAGATTTGGGGTTAAGAAATATAATGTAGGTGTCGGTGATGTTAGGGGCAGCAGATTAGGGGTTCATGGGTATAATGTAGGTGGCGGCGGTGTCCGGTCGGCAGATTAGGGGTTAAATAATTTTATTATAGTGTTTGCGATGTGGGGGGGCCTTGGTTTAGGGGTTAATAGGTAGTTTATGGGTGTTAGTGTACTTTGTAGCACTGTAGTTAAGAGCTTTATGTTCCGGCGTTAGCCCATAAAACTCTTAACTACTGACTTTTAAATGCGGTAGGAGTCTTGGAGGTAGAGGCTCTACCGCTCACTTTCTCCAAGACTTGTAATACCAGCGTTAGCCAAATCCCATAGAAAAGATAGGATACGCAATTGACATAAGGGGATTTGCGGTATGGAAAAGTCGCGGAAGAAAAGTGAGCGGCAGACCCTTTCCTGCCTGACTTGTAATACCAGCGGGCGTTAAAAAGCAGCGTTAGGACCCCTTAACGCTGCTTTTTAAAGCTAACGCAGAACTCGTAATCTAGCCGATAGTGACTAATGACTATGACTGGTATGAACTAGTGCTTTCAATGTTTCAGTTTCATTGGAATATTCTAGCTTTATAGCAGTAGTTCACGTTTGCTGTAATAAATCTTGTTACCTCTCATTCAACACATGGCCAAAGGACATGGGATCTGTGGGCTAAAAAAGCAACTAAAGTACACTAAAGTTAAACTCCACTTCTGGATGGTCATTGTATTCTTTTAGAAGCATTTATATTCAGCAAACAGGAGCCATTACAGGAATAATAAACACTATTCGTCTCTTGTTTTTTAAATATAAAATGTTTACTGATGAGTTGTAATAGAACTGTGCAATTAACAGATTTCAGTCAAGCTTAACATTGATAAACTGCAAAATAACTGAACTTTTGCTAACAAGATGATAGTGACTAGCTGTATCTACTCTAATAGGTCCAAATAAGACAAGTGGTGGGTGGACTTTGGCTATTGAAAAACAATTACAGCAATGTGTTAATGTATTCCAAAATATTTCACAATCACATAGTATGGTAATTTATTGCAGAAAAAAAATTACAAGGTGTTTATTATCCGTTTAATTGAAGCACTTGATTTTCTATAATGTATGGCACTGCATCCTCATATTACACCACTTCTATACGTTTTTGAAAGTGCTAAAAACCACAAACACTATCCTCACAATCTGAAGCCAGGTTGGCTGAAATCTTTGAGGATGGTTCATTTAACGTGTGCAGCTTTTGCTATACACTTATCTCTTATCTATCTTCTAAAACATACAGATCAGGCAATGGTTCTCAGTGTAATGTTTGTGTTTCTGTGCCCAATGAAACTTGTCCTTCTGGATTTTAAATGACAGAAGCGGAATGCTGAGTAGCCATTTGCTGCACACCATCCTTGACAAGGGATAAAGAGCTCTGCCTTTACCAACAACACTTGTGCTACAATATTGTCTGACTGCAGAATTCAGCTCAATTTCTTTTTCCCTTTTTAATCAGAAATGTGTTGCCAATCAATGGGAGTACTCAGTACTGCTACCTTTGACTGGATTCTTAATCGTTGCTCTTGCATTTCCAAAACAGTATAATATCAGTATATATAAATAGCTTTACTACAATTTAAGCCCTGCTTTTTTTGGAAATTCCTACAACTATGGATATGATTAAAGAGACACCCACAGGACCTCATCGCTCCTGTTGCGGCTTTGCCCGTCAAACATTGGTGGGCCACTGATCACTTGCCTCCCTCACCTGCGAGAAATGCCAGGTGTAAATGTGTGTTTGTATAGGCAATAGAAATAAAAATGGAAGATTTGTGGTAATTGGTCAACTTGTTTTTGAGATACTTAAAGCCCCCATTGTAATCCATCAGAACTTTTCTAGAAAATAATTAAGGTGTATGGTTTATTGCATAATTTTCTAACGGCTAGATTACGAGTTTTGCGGTGTGAGTGAAAAAGCAGCGTTAAGGCTCTTTTTCACTATTACGAGTTTTGCAGGTATAGGTGCACCGCACACTTTTTTGTCCGTAACGCAGAGTAACTACCGCAGCTTTTAAAAAGTCCTTTTTCAATGGAACTTCCATAGCGCTGGTATTACGAGTTTGCCTGACCGGCCAAAAAGTGAGCGGTACACCCTATAACTACAAGATTCGTACCGCCACATGAAAGTCAGTAGTTATGAGTTTTATGTTACAACGCCGTAACATAAAACTCATAACTAAAGTGTAACAAAGTGCACTAACACCCATAAATTACCCATTAACCCCTAAACCGAGGCCCTCCTGCATTGCAAACACTAAAATAAAATTATTAACCCCTAATCTGCCGCACTCCCGCATCGTAAACACTAGTTAAATATTAGTAACCCCTAATCTGCTACCCCCAATGTCGTCGCTACCTACCTACATTTATTAACCCCTAATCTGCCGCCCCAACGTTGCCGCCACTATACTAAAGATATTAACCCCCTAAACCTAACCCTAAATCTAACCCTAACACCCCCTAACTTTAATACAATTAAAAGAAATCTAAATAAAAATTACTATCATTAACTAAATAATACCTATTTAAAACTAAATACTTACCTATAAAATAAACCCTAAGCTTGCTACAATATCACTAATAGTTATATTGTATCTAGCTTATGTTTTATTTTTATTTCACAGACAAGTTTGAATTTATTTTAACTAGGTAGACTAGTTAGTAAATAGTTATTAACTATTTACTAGCTACATAGTTAAAATAAATACAAATTTACCTGTAAAATAAAACCTTACCTGTCTTACACTAACACCTAACCTTACACTACAATCAAATAAATTACATTAATTAAATACAATTAACTAAATTACAAAAAGACAAACAAACACTAAATCACACAAAATAAAAAAGAAATGATCAAATATTTAAACTAATTACACCTAATCTAATAGCCCTATCAAAATAAAAAAGCCCCGCCAAAATAAAAAAAAACAAGCCTACAATAAACTACCAATGGCCCTTAAAATTGTCTTTTGCGGGGCATTGCCTCAAAGAAATCAGCTCTTTTACCTGTAAAAAAATATATATAAACACCCCCCCAACAGTAAAACCCACTACCCACAAAACCAACCCCTCAAATAAAATCCTATCTAAAAAAAACTAAGCTCCCCATTGCCCTGAAAAGGGCATTTGGATAGGCATTGACCTTAAAAGGGCATTTAGCTCTTTTTCTGCTCAAACCCTAATCTAAAAATAAAACCCACCCAATAAACCCTTAAAAAAAACTAACACTAGCCCCAGAAGATCCACTTACAGTTTTTGAAGACCGGACATCCATCCTCAACGAAGAGGCAGAAGTCTTCATCCAAGCGGGCAGAAGTCCTCAACGAAGCCGGCAGAAGTCTTCATCCAGACGGCATCTTCTATCTTTATCCATCTTTATCCATCTTTATCCATCCGGCGCAGAGCGGCTCCATCTTCAAGACATCCGGCGCAGAGCATCCTCTTCTTTCCACGACTAACGAAGAATGAAGGTTGGTGTATTGGGTTACAATAAACTTGATTGTTATATTTTAACCTTTTGCCATCACAAAGTTTTTATTCTTCTATCAAGCTCTGCTATTTTTTTAATGAACATTTCCTGAGTGGTTCACTGTTTGAGCTAGCTGATTCCTGTACCTGATTGGGATCTTGAAGCAAGTGTGCCGGCTCATATACCGGGAAGAAAAGCTCGCTGGGCAGCTTCTAATGGTCCAGTCTGCACTTATGGCACTTCTCAAGTGCTTGTTTTCTAGTAAGTGATTTTGTGTAGTGTGCAGGGGTATATTGTCACCAACGATTTCACACTATTGTGGCGCCTCCTTTCTATTTTCTCCCACTTATCTACAGATCCACGCTGGTGCCTATCAGTTTTGGAAGGAGCACAGCTGCCGCACATCCCTAAATTGAGTGGACTTTGATTTCAATGGAATCCTGGATGATGTATGGGTTAGATCTAATATGAACTTTTTGTTTCCTCGCAGTGCCTATGTATGCAATTTGTTATATTATTTTAGCATCATTATAGTAATTTTTTGGCACAGTTGTTATTTTTATTTTTATGTTTTCACTTACTGTATTTGGTTTGTTGCTGGAATATCCAGCATCCACTGTATTTGAGAGTTGTGTTTCACTTTTCCTCTATCAGAGGCATTCACGGAGTTTAGATACTCACTATATTATATTGTATACTATAAAGTAGGGAATACCATCTTTATTTTAATTAGGCGCCATCACCTTTTTCACATTTTTTGTCCTTTAAGGGACGTCATCCAAGATGGCGTCCCTTGAATTCCAATCGGAATTAAAGGTGAAAAAATCCTATTGACTGATGCAATCAGCCAATAGGATTGAGCTTCAATCCTATTGGCTGATCCAATCAGCCAATAGGATTGAGCTTGCATTCTATTGGCTGTTCCAATCAGCCAATAGAATGCAAACTCAATCCTATTGGCTGATTGGATCAGCCAATAGGATTGAAGCTCAATCCTATTGGCTGATTGCATCAGCCAATAGGATTTTGTCACCTTTAATTCTGATTGGCTGATAGAATTCTATCAGCCAATCGGAATTCAAGGGACGCCATCTTGGATGACGTCCCTTAAGGGAACCTTCATTCTTCATTAGCCGTGGAAAGAAGAGGATGCTCCACGCCGCTTGTCTTGAAGATGGAGCCGCTCTGCGCCGGATGATGAAGATAGAAGATGCCGTCTGGATGAAGACTTCTGCCGGCTTGGATGAAGACTTCGGCCCGATTGGATGAAGATTTCTCCCGTCTTCGTTGAGGACTTTTGCCCGCTTGGATGAAGACTTCTGCCGCTTTGTTGAGGATGGATGTCCGGTCTTCAAAAACTGTAAGTGGATCTTCAGGGGTTAGTGTTAGTTTTTTTTAAGGGTTTGTTGGGTGGGTTTTATTTTTAGATTAGGGTTTGGGCAGAAAAAGAGCTAAATGCCCTTTTAAGGGCAATGCCCATCCAAATGCCTGTTTCAGGACAATGGGGGAGCTTAGGTTTTTTTAGATAGGATTTTATTTGGGGGGTTGGTTGTGTGGGTGGTGGGTTTTACTGTTGGGGGGGTGTTTATATTTTTTTTTAAAGGTAAAAGAGCCAATTTCTTTGGGGCAATGCCCCGCAAAAGGCCCTTTTAAGGGCCATTGGTAGTTTATTGTAGGCTAGGCGGGTTTTATTTTGGGGGGCTTTTTTATTTTGATAGGGCTATTAGATTATGTGTAATTAGTTTAAATATTTGATAATTTCTTTTTATTTTGTGTAATTTAGTGTTTGTTTGTTTTTGTAATTTAGTTAATTGTATTTAATTAATGTAATGTATTTAATTGTAGTGTAAGGTTAGGTGTTAGTGAAAGACAGGTTAGGTTTTATTTTACAGGTAAATTTGTATTTATTTTAACTAGGTAGCTAGTAAATAGTTAATAACTATTTACTAACTAGTATACCTAGTTAAAATAAATACAAACTTGCCTGTGAAATTTAAAACAAAACATAAGCTAGATACAATGTAACTATAAGTTATATTGTAGCTAGCTTAGGGTTTATTTTACAGGTAAGTATTTAGTCTTAAATAGGTATTATTTAGGTAATAATAGTAATTTTTATTTAGATTTATTTTAATTATATTAAAGTTAGGGGGTGTTAGGGTTAGGGTTAGATTTAGGATTAGGGGTTAATAACTTTAGTATAGTGGCGCCGACATTGGGGGTGGCATATTAGGGGTTAATAAATGTAGGTAGGTTGCGGCGATGTCAAGAGCGGCAGATTAGGGGTTAATAAGTGTAATGTAGGTGGCGGCGATATTGGGGCAGCAGATTAGGGGCTAATAAGTGTAGGTAGGTGGTGGTGATGTCGGGGGCGGCAGATTAGGGGTTAATAAGTGTAATGTAGGTGTCGGCGATGTCAGGGTGGCAGATTAAGGGTTAATAAGTGTAATGTAGGTGTCGGCGATGTCAGGGGCAGCAGATTAGGGGTGTTTAGACTCTGGGTTTATGGGTGTTAGGTGTAAACATAACTTTTCTTTCCCCATAGGAATCAATGGGGCTGCGTTACGGAGCTTTATGCTCCTTTATTGCAGGTGTTAGACTTTTTTTTAGCTGGCTCTCCCCATTGATGTCTATGGGGAAATCGTGCACGAGCACGTAAAACCAGCTCAAAGCAGCGCTGGTATTTATGTGCAGTATGGAGCTCAATTTTGCTCAACGCTCACTTATTGCCTGCTAACGCCAGGTTTATGCAAACCTGTAATAGCAGCGCTATAGGGAGGTGAGTGGTGGCAATAACTTGCAAGTTTGCACTGAGCCGCTCATAACGCAAAACTCGTAATCTAGCCGTAATTCTTTTAAGTCCATTACAAAAGGTGCAATTTGAATGAGTAAAGACACTCAAATTAATCAAATGTATATTTGTAAAATACAGTAAAACATGTATAGATTTTGGTAGATAATATTGAAAATGGCGAGGTAACCACTGCTGTTACTGTGATCACCTTACTAAATTGTCATCAAGAGAAGCCACATATGAAATAGGGGCCCATACGGGCTTTTGAGAGTTATAATATAGATTCGAGAGGTCCCATTGTTCAGAACAGAAATAACAGCACTTTTTTTCTTGCAAGGTGTTCCCTGTTACCACAGTGATCACCTGCTTATACAGACAACATTCATATATTTTTTGAGAGAGGGGCTTATCTACTAGAAAATAAACTTTAATAGGTGTTTCTCACGTGCCAGATTTTGTATTGCACATAAAGGACAATATTACAAGTGGAGTGCTATTTAATGTTCACACATTACACATAGCAATAACACACATCACACATAGCAATAACTGCGCTAGTAGTAAGATTTTTGCATGCATCGGGATACACTTGTAGTATGAGTTTAACAAAAACTGTTTTAACTTGCATGTTAGTCCGACGTGCGAAGAAAACTGAACTTGGAATTTTACGCTCATGATAACCTTTTCCCCCATAGAAGTTAATGGAGAAAAAAAGTGGGGGGAGAAAATTAACACTCTGCTCACATGCAAACACAATTTCCTATTCTCAAGTACGCTAGCCGAACATGAAAATATTAATATTTCATGTTCCAATGTTCTGCACGTAGAAGAATATATTCTATTTATTTATATATGCATATTTATATATATATATATATATATATATATATATATATATGATTATATATATATATGATTTTATATATATATGATTATATATATATATATATATATATATAAATATATATATATCTATCTATCTATCTATATATATATATATATATATATATATATATAATCCAGAGTAGATCGCTCTCTCACCTTCAAAGACAAACGGTAGGGTGCCAACAGGCATTGGAATACAAGTCAAAGATGCGGCACTCACTGGTCTTTTTAAATTCAAATGTGATTTTATTAGTGTAACATTTTGGGGTTACATTGGATTTTACCAGCGAGTGCCGCATCTTTGCAGGTCGTAATCATAGCTGTTTAAGAAAACACCTGACAACCTATTTAAGGAAGTAGGTTACATCTCATTGGTTAAAATGTAATTAATTAAAAATTCAACAAGGTGTGTCAATAGGTAATTTCAATACCTGCTCATACAATTTAAAGTGCCCTATACAATTCAAAAGTGCTGTATAATAAGGTGTAAATGAATCACTGGACAAACCAGTTTAAGGGATTAGATAAATACATAAATAAATGAATTGACATAATTTTAAATGTTTATAATGTACATTATACATCATCTAAAACTCTCTATTTGATGAATGGAAAAATACTTGAGCTTAGCAAACGGAAACTGAGAAAACTAAATAACTAATAAAAATAGTAAGCTGAGTAAACATGATAATCAAACATCTAACTTAAGAAAAATATAAAGTATAAAGTATAAACCATAAAGTGGATAAAGCATGAAAATGTATTAGTTACATCCCAGAAATGTTTGTATATTTTATATATTTCATATATGTTTTTCACTAAAATGAATAGTGTACAGATGAAGATAATAATAACTATCATAACACCTGTGATTCTTACACAAAAACAAATCCAGCTAAACCAATATTTGATCATTGTTATACATGTGTGGTTATCTGTATACATTTATGTAATCCATATAGACAATAGCTTTCTTATAAAATATCAAACCCCTATATATTTTAGAATACGTAAATATTCACAGAAAGCTGCTCTAATGAGAAGAGCTGAATGGACTAATGTATATGCACTTGCATCACCATGTATAAATGATCCAAAATTGCAAATGTATAAGTGTAAACATTGCTATAGATATCTGAATATGAGTCTAGATATACATAAAGTGAAGGACACGTTGCAGAAGAGGGAGATGACTACTAGACAAAACCCCCACAAATGACTACTATTTCCAAAAGTTAATTAAGTCATATTCAGAGTTCAGATCATTTGGCACCCTAGTTTGGAGTTTAAAAATCCAGTACATCTCCCTCTTCTGCAACAATTTTTCTCGGTCACCACCTCTGAGGGGACAGAAGACCCTTTCTATGGCTTGCCATCTCAGAGTGCTAATGTTTTTGTCATGGCAGCGGGCAAAATGTCTGACCAGTGGAGTACTAGCCTCACCTGCCTGTATTGTAGACAGGTGGTTTCTGATTCGAACTTTTACCTCGTTAGTAGTGAGGCCTACATATTGTAGATGGCACAATGTACAGGATACTAAGTATATCACATATGTAGTGGTACATTTCAAACAACTGGTGATTGGGAAAGTTTCCCCAGTAACCTCCGATCTAAATATGTTTGAAGCTGTGATATACTCACAAACCCGACATTTTTGCCTGCACTTATATAGGCCCTTTTGTGTGAGCCATGAACTAGATGGTTGTCAATTTCTGGTAGTGATGATGGTGATAGAGTGTTGGCTAGAGTACGTGTTCTCCGATAGGAACAACGTAGTCCATTTTTTACACATTTTTCCAGTTTGTCGTCAGCGGACAAAAAGTTAAAATGTTTTTTTAACGATACTGCATATCTCCTGATATTGTGCGCTGAACTCTGTGACAAACGTAATACCCTGAGAATCAGTATTGGATTTTCTGGATGTCATAGGCTGTTCTCGAATTAGTTCATGTCTATCAATACTCTGATTTTGTCTCTCTGCTTTGTGTATAATTTTATCAGAGTAGCCTCTTTGCTTGAGCCTTCTAGTAAGATCTTTAGATTGTTTGCAAAACATTTCTTCCTGACTACAGTTTCTCTTGACTCTGACAAATTGTCCCTTGGCAACAGCAAAAGGAACATGGGTTGGGTGGCAGCTTTTGGCATGTAACAACACATTCCCAGCAGTGGGTTTCCTATAGATGTTACTGATGATTTTTCCTTCTTTGGTACCTGTTAAGGTAATATCCAAAAAAATTAATCAAATTATTATGTAGTTCAGAAGTAAATCGAATACCATAGGTATTATCATTAAGATGGGATATAAAGTTAGAAAAATCAGCGTGATCACCCAACCAGATGACCAAAAAGTCATCTATGTATCGCCCATAATAATGGACGAAATGTCTGAAGGGATTACTATCTCCATAGATGTGGGACAGCTCCCACCAACCCATAAATAGGTTGGCATAGGAGGGGGCGAATTTCGCCCCCATGGCTGTCCCACATCTCTGGAGATAGAATCGATCCTCGAATTTAAAATAGTTGTGGGTCAATAGATATTTAAGTAGACGTAAGATGTACATCTGAAAGTCATGGGTAAGGTTTGAGTGATGTTTCAGAAAGTACGCTATCGCTTCCAGACCCTCTTTGTGGGGAATGGACGAGTATAGGGCCACAACATCAATTGTGGCCCATCTGAATACATCATATTTCCAATCCGTGTCTTCCAATATGTCAATCACATGTTTGGTGTCCCGAAGGTAACCAAACAAAGAAACCACCAGTGGTTGTAGGAGGCTATCTATCCATTGTGATGCATGTTCGGTTAAAGAACCTATCCCGCTCACAATAGGATATCGCTTGATGTTAGTGAGGGATTTGTGCACTTTGGGCAAGTGATGGAAGATGGGCACTATAGGGTGTTTGACACACAAATACTCAAATGTTTTAATGTCAAAGTGTCCATCCTCCAATCCATCGTCCAGCAAGCTAAATAGCTCTCTCTGGAAGGCTCTGGTCGGATCGGACGCAAGGAGGGCATAGTTCTCTGTATCATCAAGCTGGCGATGGGCCTCCTTGACATAATCAGACCGATTAAGGACGACTATGGAGCCACCCTTATCTGCCGAGCGGACAACTATGTCCTCCTTGCATCTCAACTCCTCAAGAGCCACTTTTTCTTGCCTGGTAAGATTTTGTTTAGTATGTGAGCCATTGGATGTGAGTTCCAAAAGGTCATGCTCAACTCTCTTAAAAAACGTTTCCAGAATGTGGCCCCTATGCTGTATAGGATAAAAAGTGGAGGGGTTTCTGAAACCCCAATGTGAATTTAATCTGTCTGACTCAGAGTCTTCTAAACCTTCCCTCAAGAGGTGTTCAAGAGTTAGAGTATCACATGCTTCCTTAAAGGAAGCTCTGTAGATTGAAGTTTTTGAATTAATGCTTATGTCTCTGATAGGAAGTTCAGCATTATCAGGGGCGCTTTCAGGTGTATCATTATAAAATTTGTTAACAGTGATGTTTCTGATAAGCTTATTGACATCTAGAAGTGTTTTAAAGATGTCAAAGTTATTAGTTGGTGAAAAATTGAGAACATAACCAAGTACTGAAAGCTGTGATGGTGTCAAAATATGATCTGACAGGTTAATCACATTATTAATTATTTGTATTTTTGTTTCCCTCGATTGCCCCTGTTCCCCCTCAGTTGGTACCGATCTGCTCCGCCATAGGTCCCTTGACCTATCCCCGTTTTTTGCGGGGGAAGGCAAAAAACCTGCGCCATGTTATGCAGATCTTCATTGGAAACTATAGACCCTTGTGTATGTGTGGTGGGCGTGGTATCACTGATATAAACATATTTGGAAGCTGTGGGGTTCAGGAGTGAATGTATGTCTTTAGGCCTAGTGGCCTGTTGATTATATGAATCATTTGTAATTGTCTCATTAGGTGTGTGGGTTACTTTTAAGATACCTTTAGGTTGTTCCTCACCTCCTGAGGCACCCCTTTCATCACCTGACTCAAACTCACTATCTGAGTATGTGACTTTTTTGGGGTTATGTGACTGGTTAGACTGTTCAGACTTATTGTTCTTATTATTATTATTCTTGCTGTTATTACGTCTATTTCTAGACCTTCCCCTATAGTTCCTCCTGGAAGAGCTCCTTCTGGATCGCTTCCAGACATAAACACTAATGCTAGCATAGTCTGACTGGTCCCTGATAAACTTAGTACGTTTAGTCTCTAGAACCAATTGTTTGGCCTCTGCCACACCATGTTTCAATATTACATCAAACCTGGAAAAATTGGTATCAGTTAGCCTTTTGTTCATTTCTGCCTGTAAAATAGCAATTTCTTCTCTAACTGCATTTAACAGATGTAATTTATAAGAAGTTAACAAAGCCATTAAACGTAGTGAACAATTAGAAAGCATGTCATTCCATGAATTGACAAAGTTCAGGTCTGTAACCTCAAAAGTTGGAAATTTGTTTAAACGTAAACCATGTGGTATTATTTTAAGTTTGGTATATGTTTCCATAGTCCAAATGTCCCACTGTAATCTGTGCTCTTTTAACAGAAGTTTCTTCATTTCATCAAACAAACAGGATAATGTATAATTAGCTTTATCTGTAGAAAATATGTTGGTAATGTCAATATCTGTACAA
Organism: Bombina bombina; assembly: GCF_027579735.1. Lineage (NCBI taxonomy): Eukaryota > Metazoa > Chordata > Amphibia > Anura > Bombinatoridae > Bombina > Bombina bombina. The sequence continues at coordinate 329,051,444 of NC_069499.1, forward strand.
TCCCTTGCAGATAGGGGCATTAAGGAATAAAATTGTGAGTTCTCCATGGGAAATGTGTAAAAGATCCCCTGTAGTAAGGGTAACTGTGCAATAAGTGCTGTCAGGTTAGCACAAATAAATAATATAAATAAGAAGAGAGAGCACAGCTGCCCTATATACTGTGTTATTTATCAAATAGAACCAAAAACACAGAATGCTTTATTCAAAATTGAAAGTCCCAAAAGGAAGCGTGTGTCCTGCTGTTGAAATAAAATAGATTTGAGAGGTCCCATTGTTCACAACAGAAATAACAGCACTTTTTTTCTTGCAAGGTGTTCCCTGTTACCACAGTGATCACCTGCTTATACAGACAATATTCATATATTTTTTGAGAGAGGGGCTTGTCTACTAGAAAATAAACTTTAATAGGTGTTTCTCAAGTGCCAGATTTTGTATTGCACATATAGGACAAGATTACAAGTGGAGTGCTATTTAATGTTCACACTCTAGCAATAACTGCGCTAGTAGTAAGATTTTTGCACGCATCGGCATACACTTGTAGTATGAGTTTAACGTAAACTATTTTAACTTGCATGTTAGTCTGACGTGCGAAGAAAACTGAACTTAGAATTTTACGCCCATGATAACCTTTTCCCCCATAGAAGTTAATGGAGAAAAAAAGTGGGGGGAGAAAATTAACACTCTGCTCACATGCAAACACAATTTCATATTCTCAAGTACGCTAGCCGAATATGAAAATATTAATATTTCATGTTCCAATGTTCTGCACGTAGAACAATATATTCTATTTATTTATATATGCATATTTATATATATATATATATATATATATATATGATTATATATATATATATATATATATATACACAGTATATACATTTATATATATATATATATATATATATATATATATATATATATATATATATATATATATATATATATATATATATGTATATATAGTCAAGGTAAAGATAAGCACTCACTGGATTTAATAACAACTATTTATTGGCAGTGACGTTTCGGGGCATTCACCCCTTCCTCAGACAACCCAACATGTGATACAGACAGTGTTAAATAGCAAATCAAACCCCTCCCCCATCAAATAATCAGCCAATCAAAATACATCACAACAAATCAATAAGAGATGTATGTTAACAAGAACAATTGCACTTCTATATAATACCACCATGTTAAACAATATTAACAAAAAGACTTATGTATAAAATATCAATCTATTGTGACATAAAAGTGTGTATTAGTGACAGCGTAATGTGTGGCCATGGGACCTAACCAGAGTCAGCGTAATAAATATCAATATAATAATCTAGCATCACCCTACAGCATATAATATTGTGAACACAACTGGCATATATTTCAAATAATATTATGTGAAAGTTGCAGGGCCATGTTTGAGGTCCGCCATTCACGCTCAATCCAGCGTGATTGCAGGAGGGCGTGTAACATCCTGGTTATTTTCAGAGCAATACACATTGACCGGAGCAGTGTTATGTGTTGCCATGACGACCCGTCGCGGTACAACTGGTCTCATCAAAACGAGGCCAGCATCAAAATGACAGCAACAGGTCGTCATGGCAGCTCTATGCCATTTATGTAGCAATACGTGCACAGCTGACATAATGTTGGTGTCAGCCAAACTGGGCCAGTTAAGCTTGTATCTAAGTCAGACCCAGACACCGTTGGTATGCCAGCTGAGCATGTATACACTCGCCGTGTCCGGTTCTCTGAGAGCTGATACAGCTAGCAGCTATCAGTAGATACAGCTGATAGCGAGTATGTATACGGTATTACTGCGGTCTCCATATAAAGGCCAGGAACCTCAACAACAAGTTATATCCATATTAAAGGGACAGTAATACAACTCATTAAGCACACTGTTTCAACTCTATAACATAAAGTCATCAAATTGCTCATAAACTATACATAAAATATCATCACATCAATAGGGAATTAGGTCATTCTAACTCTAACCTTGATTGGATACTGGGTAGGGGAATGGAACTTCAAGTCAATTGGAGTATGGTACTGCATATTGAGTAAATAGGAGAAGGACAGTGTGGACCCTCGATAAGCCCATCAGGGCACTAATGAATGTACATGGACTCTCATCCGTAAATGGTATGACTGGAAACATCATACCAGTTCTACCCCTAGACCAGGTATTATAGAAAGCAGTGCCAGTCCACATTTGCATTAAGTCCACCAGGATGTACCGTTCCAAGTCTATGGATCCATTTGGCTTCAACTTGAAGAAGCTTCTTCTTTCTATTGCCTCCACGTGGCAGTGTTGGTACGTGGTCGATAAGTATGAAGCGTAGATCCTTCACATGTGGTTCATCTGTACAAAGTGGCGTGCCCCGAAACGTCACTGCCAATAAATAGTTGTTATTAAATCCAGTGAGTGCTTATCTTTACCTTGACTGAATATCCTGCTAAGCACCCTAGTCTGTGTTTGGGTTGGCGAGTGAGAGTGCACTTACTTGGAGTTTGTATCATTTGGCGTAGCACCCAGTGCCTTGCTACCCTCCCCATCTTCAGCCATCTTCACTTTGGGACTCACTTGGGTGACATTTGCACCTACTGGTGGACCATGGACACACCTGTACTGATCAGCGCCTCACAAGGCTTGCCTGTAATAACACCATCAGATGTAGAGGGAGCAGACACACTCTCCCTGACTGAGGTGGATGCAGCACGAATTCTTTTTGAACACGAGGAAATCACAACAGATACTGAATCCATCCAAACCTTGTATTTGAATGTATTAAAATTAAAGAAAAGAGAAGTTGACTTACACCTCCATGGGGTCTATCTATCAGAATATTATAAGAAGAAAATGATCCCTAAAGGCTTTAGGATCCACAGTGTACCCACAATTGGGAGGAACAACAGCAAATTTTGTAAAAAATGGTGTGCTGTGTTAAACAAGTGCTCCCTAGATCTACTTTTATTGGTAGTGGAAGAAGTTAGAGCCCTACTTAATAAAGCCAAGGAGGAAATCGTGACATTTGACACCACGAAGGGCCCCACCCTGTTACAAGACCAGAGTGAAAATTGGTTGAATAAACTCACACATCAAGTTAAGGAATACAAGGACTCTCTGATAGCCTTCAAAAATAAGAAACTACAACAAGTGATTGAAGATTACAGAGAGATACAGGTTTACAAATGGCTCCTGAGCCCTGAAGAGAGGCAACAATACAGGCCTAGACGACCCCGCCGACAGAGGGTTTATACCAGGAGACATCTCAACACTGTGGATACTAGCTCAGGCTCTGACACAGATATTCCAGGATTACATGAGTACCCAAGCCCCTCAACCTCACAGTCACATTTTTTAGGGGTGACTACGAGATCCAGCCACCGAAAAAAGGAAGAAGACCACATCCAAGAAGGAGTGGGACTCACTGGAAGACCACCACGACGTGGACGAATCAGGAGAATATAGTGTTAAATCTGTCTGACCGGTTGCTTAACAAACCAGAATTGACACTCCTCAATAGGGGCCTGACATTCGTCCCCACCCGCAGACCAGATGAATTTGATACCTGGTTGGATATCCATAAATTTAAAAGGAACCTTAAACTCAAAGACCATTTTAAAACGGCAGAACAACAGGAAATGGGAACCATCTTTAAGAATAAGGGCACGTTTGACCCCCAACATACGGCTGCGAGTATACAAACCTACACCAGATTGGTGTTACAAGACGCAACAACAATGTCGAAAGAGATATTCAGACACAACATCTCTAAATAGGAACGTTTGGGGATGGAGAATCTGGCCAGTGATCCTAAAATAGTGATCCGTAATGCGGACAAAGGCGGGGCCATTGTAGTCTTGAATTATAAGGATTACAAAGACGAGATACTCTCACAATTGAATGATGACCAAGTATATTTACCTCTCACGAGGGATCCTACCAATCAATTCCAAGAGCGAATTGATATTTTACTGCTTGAAGGTCTGGTGGAAGGTTGGGTCAACAAAGATACATATGAGTGGCTGCGGGTGACATATCCGATTTGCCCTATTCTGTATACTTTGCCAAAAGTGCACAAGGGCTTGGAGAAACCTCCCGGACGACCAATTGTGTCAGCAAGAGTATCCCTACTGAGTCCCCTGGCAAAGTGGGTTGATTCATTCCTCCAACCATTGGTGAGACACATGAAATCATATGTGAAGGATTCCACTGATGTATTGGGACACCTGTCACTTGTTCAAGATCTGACGACAGATGATTACCTGGTGTCTATGGACGTTACAAGTTTATATACCATTATCCCACACCAGGATGGCATTAGGGCAGTTACAAATGCCCTCTCGAGATACCCTTATGTAGGGCCAAGCAGTACTTACATCATCAAGATCCTTGAATTGTGTCTGACACTGAATTTCTTCCGATTTGAACTGAAATATTACCAGCAAATCACGGGGATCGCCATGGGGTCAAACATGGCCCCTTCTTATGCGAACCAATTTATGGAGGATTATGAATCAAACATAATGAAGGTCTATGCGGTTCCTGAGATCATTAAATATATGAGATATAATGATGACGTGCTGTTGGTGATTAGGGGTACAGAAGAACTTCTATATAAGTGGGTACAGGACCTAAATGATCTTCCACATCCTGTGAAATTCAAGATGGTGGCCAGTAAAGAGTCCATCGATTTTCTAGATTTGAGGATATTCAAGGAGAATGTGCAATTGGAGACCACCATGTACCAAAAACCCACGGACAGGAACTCCCTTCTCTTGGCAAGTAGCAGCCACCCGAGATCTCTCATCAGAGCCATTCCATTGGCAGAACTCTACCGAGTAGTGAGAAATAACTCTGTACGGAAAAATAGTGAGATACAACTAGAAGAGATGTCCACCAAATTTCTACAGAGAGGCTATTCCTATGCAACTATTCAAAAAGCTCATAGACTAGCCAAAGATACAGAGAGGAGCACCCTACTCAAAATAAAAGGGGAGAAACCTGCTGAGAAACGGATGACCTGTACCATGACATATTCACCCAACATTGGGATTGTAGCAAGATCGGTGAAGGACCATTGGGACCTATTAACTTCAGACCAACAGTTACCATTTAAAGAATTTTCTCCACCAAGGATGGGATATAAAAGAGGACGCAATCTCCAAGACATGTTGATGATTACTGACCCAAGACACGCCTATATCAGAGATACATGGTTAAAATCCAAGAGACAGGGTTGTTTTAAGTGCCTGGGATGCACAACGTGCAACTCGATGATACAGAGTAAAACCTTCCACCATCCACACACCACCAAGAGTTTCAAGATCCAACACCACTTAACATGCTCCACTCCGTTTGTGGTCTATCTGCTGAATTGTACATGTGGGATGTACTATGTCGGTAAGACGGATGATGACATCAGGAAGACGATGGCTAACCATCGGAGTGCCATCAGGATAGCACTCAAAGATGGTACATCGGAACAGCCAGTGGCACGCCACTTTGTACAGATGAACCACACGGTGAAGGATCTACGCTTCATACTTATTGACCACGTACCAACAACGTACCAAAAGAAGAAGCTTCTTCAAGTTGAAGCCAAATGGATCCATAGACTTGGAACGGTACATCCTGGTGGACTTAATGCAAATGTGGACTGGCACTGCTTTCTATAATACCTGGTCTAGGGGTAGAACTGGTATGATGTTTCCAGTCATACCATTTACGGATGAGAGTCCATGTACATTCATTAGTGCCCTGATGGGCTTATCGAGGGTCCATGCTGTCCTTCTCCTATTTACTCAATATGCAGTACCATACTCCAATTGACTTGAAGTTCCATTCCCCTACCCAGTATCCAATCAAGGTTAGAGTTAGAATGACCTAATTCCCTATTGATGTGATGATATTTTATGTATAGTTCATGAGCAATTTGACCACATATGATATTTGTATATAGATATAGGTAGCGCCCCTAACAGTTCATGTATTTATCCCAACACCCCCTGTATCAGGTTCCTTGCTTATTTGAATCACAACTGCAGAGTCTAAATAAATTATATTTGCTTCACAACTGGAGTACAGGCTATTATATCAGCATAGACTGTTTTTACTCAGAGTGATTTTTATAAGGAAATGCAGTAAGACTTTATATGGTTATATATTATTGTTATACCATATAAATAATAAGAGACTGAAAATAAGTATTAGTATTGATAACAACTTTTGACATTGGTATAGCTCAAGCCCAAATAAGAGAGATAGTGTTCATTGTAATAAGCACTGAAGCGTGAGAGATATGAGACACACAGACTGCAGGTGCTGACAGGGGCGTGACCTGCTGCGAGACACAGCACACTGAATAATGCTTGCAGCGTGGATAACTAACACAGCCCAGTGAATGTAATAAGAGCTGTGAGACACGCTGAGTTGCAAGGAGCTGTCTGACACGCTGAGATGAGTGAAGCTGTGTGACGTCACATAAAGTCCGTTACTGTCCGGTATGGGAATGAATCTAAGACAGTTTATATCATTAACATGAAACATACGTTGCAAATGTTAGTAATAACTCAGAGACAAAGTCAATTTAGAAAAGTTCAAGAGAAAACATGACATTTGATATTAGCCGTTAGTTTAGGCTTCCAAGGTAAATTAGAATTGATACAAATACCGTAGCGGTAGTAGGTAGAATCCTTCTGTTGGAAATTAAGTAGCAATTCCTGTAGAGAGTTGAAATAAATTAATACTTCTTGGAATAGTAAACTTCAAGAAGAATGAGACTAGTTGTTATTAGTCCATAATGAGACCAAACTGCAGCTGGTATTTGTAATCCAAATGTTAAAGTAGTAAAAGTAAATCTTCTCTTGATAAGAATGTAGCTTATAAGAAACAGAGCACTGGTTTTAGCCAACAATACTCAACAACTAAGCACTTGTTTGGGGCAGGGTGATGCCTTAAGTACAGGTGAGGAAGGTGAGTTGAGGCAAAAGGTAAAAGCAGGACTGGAATCCTTACAGATCCCCCCCCCTCAAGCAAGCCGACCACGGGTTGGAATTTAGGTCTACTTGGATATCGTCTATGGAAATGAGCAATAAGCTTCGGAGTATTAATGTGTGCATGAGGTTCCCAAGTGTCATCCTCTGGGGCGAATCCCTTCTATCGGACCAGATACTGAAATTCTCCATTATAATGTCTTGAGTCCAAGAGATCATAAACTTCATAGACATCAGTGCCCAATTGAATAGGAGAAGGGGGTAAAAGAGGTGCATCAGGCTTATCTCCTAAGTAGGGTTTCAATAATGATACATGGAAAGTTGGGTGCATGGGTAAAGAATCAGGTAGGTCAAGCCGGACGGCATTTTCATTGATGATGTGTAGAATTTTGAATGGGCCAAGGAACAACCCAGCCAATTTTTTACTTGGTAAGTGCATTTTAATATTTTTGGAAGATAACCAAACATAGTCCCCTATGGAATATTTCGGAGAAGCTCTACGTCGTAAATCATAAAATTTCTTCTGAGAAGCCTGAGCTTGTTTGATGTTATCACGTAAGTGTAGGAAATTTTCAGCTATGTTTTGTGTCAACACATCAACAGAAGGTGAATCATGTGTAGAGGTCGTTTGGATAGTGAATCTTGGGTTAAAATCATAGTTGGCAAAAAAGGGAGAGTAATTTGTAGTGCTGTTAATGGTATTATTATAGGCAAATTCAGCCATAGAGAGAAAGGAAGTCCATTTATTTTGATGATATGAGCAATAGCAACGTAGATATTGCTCAAGCCACTGATTGAGTCTCTCAGTTTGGCCGTTAGTCTGAGGGTGGAAGGCTGTGCTTAACCTTTGATCGATTTGGAGTGCTTTAGTGAGTGCTTTCCAGAAGCGTGAAGTGAATTGGGTTCCTCTATCTTTAGTTAAAATGGAGGGTAACCCGTGGTATCGTACAATGTGGTTTAGAAATAAGTATGCTGTTTCAATGGAAGTGGGTAACTTGTGATAAGGAATAAAATGTGCCATTTTAGTAAAATGATCTGTAACAACTAAAATGGTAGTTTGTCCTGAACTAGGTGGTAAATCAACTATAAAATCCATTCCCAAATGAGACCAAGGAGATTCTGGTACTTCCAGAGGAATCAAATAGCCGTAGGGAGGTCTCCTTTCTGGTTTCGATACTGTACAGGTTGTACAATGTTGTATATATTCCTTTATACTGGTTTTCATCGAAGGCCACCAATAACTTCTGGCGATGAGCTCATGAGTACGTTTGATACCTGGATGACCAATTAGTGGAGGGTCATGAAGTTCTTTGATTATTTTCTGTCTGAAACATTCTGGAATATATAGTTTAGAACCATGAAAGTAAAAACGATTCTGGAGGCTTAGGCTATCTAATAGGGTTTGGTCTTCGGAAGATAGATCAGATTGGTATTCCTTATCCTGTTGAGATAGGATAGCAAGGAAACGAGTAGGGGGAAGAATGCTAGTAGGAGAGTCTTCTTGTACAGGTCTTGAATCTCATCGAGAGAGTGCATCTGCCTTCCCATTTTTTGATCCCGGCCTGTACATGATTTGAAAATTGAAATGACTAAAGTAGAGACTCCATCTCACTTGACGTCCAGATAAAGTTTTGTTATTTTGTAGATATTCCAAATTCCGGTGATCAGTGTAAATCACTATAGGTAGTGAGGTACCTTCAAGAAGATGTCTCCAGAATTCAAAGGCTCTTTTAATGGCTAGAAGTTCCTTGTCCCCAATGGAATAGTTGATCTCTGCTGAAGTCATAATTTTTTAATAGAACCCAACTGGGTGTAGAGGTTCTTTAGGAGACTGTCTTTGGGAGAGGACAGCGCCAAGAGCATAATCTGAAGAATCCACCTCTAGGGTATATTGAAGGTTTGGGTCAGGCTATTTCAGAATGGGAGCAGATGAAAAGGAATTCTTCAGGAAGCTGAAAGCATCATCCTGTTCTTTGGTCCACTGGAAAGTGCAGTTAGCACTAGTTAATTTAGTCAGAGGTTTCGCAATTTTTGAGAAATTGCGAATGAACTTTCTGTAATAGTTACTGAAGCCAAGAAACTTTTGTAGCTCTTTCCGTGTTGAAGGTGTGGGCCAGGATTTTACTGCTTCCACTTTGTTATCTTGCATTTGAATCCTATTTGGGCTGATGGAGTAACCCAGGAACTCTATTTTGTTGGTGTGAAAAATACATTTTTCCAATTTGGCGTAGAGCCAATGGACTTGGAGTCTTGCTAAAACCCAACTAACATGTTTGATATGTTCTTCTAGATTTGTGGAATAGATTAGAATGTCATCTAGGTAGACAACAACACATGTGTCAAGGAGATCATGGAAAATGTCATTAATAAAGAACTGGAAAGTTGCGGGTGCGTTGATTAAGCCAAAGGGCATAACTAGATATTCAAACAACCCATACCTAGTTCTAAAAGCGGTAAGCCACTCATCCCCCTCTCGGATACGCACTAAATTGTACGCCCCTCTCAAATCTAATTTAGTAAAAATCTGAGCATGCTTGAGTCTTTCTATGAGTTCAGGAATGAGGGGGAGGGGGTATCGTTTTTTTATGGTGATTTTGTTCAATTGTCTGAAGTCAATGATAGGCTGAAGAGATTGGTCTTTCTTCCGCACAAAAAACATTCCTGCACCAGCAGGAGAAACCGAAGGACGGATAAACCCTTTCTTTAGATTTTCATCTAGGTAAGTCTTTAGATGATCCAGTTCTGGTTGACAGAGTGGGTATAAATGACCGATGGGTGGTGTGGTTCCAGGTTTCAATTCGATAGGGCAGTCATAGATTCTGTGTGGGGGAAGGGTGTCTGCTTCCTTCTTACTGAAGACTTCAGAGAACTGCTTGTACATTTCTGGTATCAGAGTTTCTGATGTGGAGGATAAACTGTGAAAAAAGGTTCTATTACAAGTCTGTTGGCAGAAATCAGAATTTAATTGAACATTTAAGGATTTCCAATTAATATCAGGTTCGTGTAGCTGTAACCAAGCTAGCCCAAGTACTATAGGGAATAATGGAGAAGTGATTACATCAAAGGTGAGATGTTCATGATGTGTTTTTAATGTGGTGACAGAGAGCGGGATGGTGTGATGTGTAATGGGCCCTGATGATATCTCAGACCCATCAACCACACGAAGGAAAATAGGAGACAACTTTTTTTATCAATGGTATTTTATTTCTTGAAACCAGAGAATTGTCAATGTAGTTTCCTTGTGCTCCAGTATCCAAGATGGCTGGAAAGGTCACTTGCTTATTTGCCCATTGTAAAGAAAGAAGTAAAGAACAATGAAGAGGGTTGTTATGCTTTAACTGGATAGAAAGATTGGTATGGTACTTACTCTTCTTGTTCTGTGGCAAAGAGGGGCAATCCTTTAAAGTATGAGATGAGGATGCACAATATATGCAGAGGCCTCTAGTCTTCCTTCTGATGCGTTCTTCAGGAGTTAGAGGTCCTCTAACAAAACTTATATCCATTGCTTCAGCACCAGTTGAACCAGTATGAGAACTGTTAGAAGTGGGATGGTTTAGAACCTTATCCTTCTTGTAAACAATTTCAGAGTATTGACGTTCAAAACTTCTTTCACGTAATCTCCTATCAATTTGCCTGCTGAGCTTCATAAGGCCTTCCAATGTTTCAGGCAACTCAGTTCGGGCTAATTCATCTTTTACTGCTTCAGAGAGTCCAAGCCTGAACTGGTTTTTTAAGGCAATGGCGTTCCATTGAGAGTCAATAGAACATTGCTTGAATTCTGTTATGTAACATTCAACAGGTTTGATACCTTGTTTTAGGTTCCTCATCTTTTTCTCAGCAGTATACTGTAGGTTAGAATCATAGTATAATTCATCCATGATATCCAGAAAAGATGAAAAAGATGAGAGAACTGGATTATTTGTCTCAAAGAGAGTGTCTGCCCAAATGCGAGGTTCACCTCTTAAATAACTTATCATTGTAAGGACTTTAACCCTATCATTTGGGTATGTTCTAGGTTTAAGGGTGAAATTAAGCAGACAAGCATTTTTAAATTGACGGTATAAATTCCTATCTCCATTGAAAAAATCTGGAGGTGCAATAAATGGTTCTGACAGATTGTCAGGAAGGCTCTGTTTAGTAGAGACAGTGTCTTTTATTACTTTTCTTAAAGTTTCATTTTCTAATTGTAACTCTCTAAAGGCTTGACTAAGTTGATCAACTCTTTGTGTTAAATTATAAACAATTTGAGGAAGCTCTGCTGGATCCATTATTTAGGGCTTAGTTGTTATATCAGGTTCCTTGCTTATTTGAATCACAACTGCAGAGTCTAAATAAATTATATTTGTTTCACAACTGAAGTACAGGCTATTATATCAGCATAGACTGTTTTTACTCAGAGTGATTTTTATAAGGAAATGCAGTAAGACTTTATATGGTTATATATTATTGTTATACCATATAAATAATAAAAGACTGAAAATAAGTATTAGTATTGATAACAACTTTTGACATTGGTATAGCTCAAGCCCAAATAAGAGAGATAGTGTTCATTGTAATAAGCACTGAAGCGTGAGAGAAATGAGACACACAGACTGCAGGTGCTGACAGGGGCGTGACCTGCTGCGAGACACAGCACACTGAATAATGCTTGCAGCGTGGATAACTAACACAGCCCAGTGAGTGTAATAAGAGCTGTGAGACACGCTGAGTTGCAAGGAGCTGTCTGACACGCTGAGATGAGTGAAGCTGTGTGACGTCACATAAAGTCCGTTACTGTCCGGTATGGGAATGAATCTAAGAGAGTTTATATCATTAACATGAAACATACGTTACAAATGTTAGTAATAACTCAGAGACAAAGTCAATTTAGAAAAGTTCAAGAGAAAACATGACACTTGATATTAGCCGTTAGTTTAGGCTTCCAAGGTAAATTAGAATTGATACAAATACCGTAGCGGTAGTAGGTAGAATCCTTCTGTTGGAAATTAAGTAGCAATTCCTGTAGAGATGTAGAGTTGAAATAAATTAATACTTCTTGGAATAGTAAACTTCAGGAAGAATGAGACTAGTTGTTATTAGTCCATAATGAGACCAAACTGCATCTGGTATTTGTAATCCAAATGTTAAAGTAGTAAAAGTAAATCTTCTCTTGATAAGAATGTAGCTTATAAGAAACAGAGCACTGGTTTTAGCAAACAATACTCAACAACTAAGCACTTGTTTGGGGCGGGGTGATGCCTTAAGTACAGGTGAGGAAGGTGAATTGAGGCAAAAGGTAAAAGCAGGACTGGAATCCTTACACCCCGTTTGTGGCATTTCATTCTGACTAGACCTCATAATCCCACTGTCAGCTTTGGGTCGTTAGGGTTAGTTAATAGAGGACAGTGTAGGTACATAGGGGTAACTTAAAGTAGATTGCTTATAGGTGGATCTTATTAACAATAGCTGTGACACCGTACCATCCAGATCTAGTTCAGTTTGCTTCCAGATTTGATGACTTTATGTTATAGAGTTGAAACAGTGTGCTTAATGAGTTGTATTACTGTCCCTTTAATATGGATCTAACTTGTTGTTGAGGTTCCTGGCCTTTATATGGAGACCGCAGTAATACCGTATACATACTCGCTATCAGCTGTATCTACTGATAGCTGCTAGCTGTATAAGCTCTCAGAGAACCGGACATGGCGAGTGTATACATGCTCAGCTGGCATACCAACGGTGTTTGGGTCTGACTTAGATACAAGCTTAACTGGCCCAGTGTGGCTGACACCAACATTATGTCAGCTGTGCACGTATTGCTACATAAATGGCATAGAGCTGCCATGACGACCTGTTGCTGTCATTTTGATGCTGGCCTCGTTTTGATGAGACCAGTTGTACCGCGACGGGTCGTCATGGCAACACATAACACTGCTCCGGTCAATGTGTATTGCTCTGAAAATAACCAGGATGTTACACGCCCTCCTGCAACCACGCTGGATTGAGCGTGAATGGCGGACCTCAAACATGGCCCTGCAACTTTCAGTCATATTATTTGAAATATATGCCAGTTGTGTTCACAATATTATATGCTGTAGGGTGATGCTAGATTATTATATTGATATTTATTACGCTGACTCTGGTTAGGTCCCATGGCCACACATTACACTGTCACTAATACACACTTTTATGTCACAATAGATTGATATTTTATACATAAGTCTTTTTGTTAATATTGTTTAACATGGTGGTATTATATAGAAGTGCAATTGTTCTTGTTAACATACATCTCTTATTGATTTGTTGTGATGTATTTTGATTGGCTGATTATTTGATGTGGGAGGGGTTTGATTTGCTATTTAACACTGTCTGTATCACATGTTGGGTTGTCTGAGGAAGGGGTGAATGCCCCGAAACGTCACTGCCAATAAATAGTTGTTATTAAATCCAGTGAGTGCTTATCTTTACCTTGACCGAATATCCTGCTAAGCACCCTGGTCTGTGTTTGGGCTGGCGAGTGAGAGTGCACTTACTTGGAGTTTATATGTATATATATAATCCAGAGTAGATCGCTCTCTCACCTTCAAAGACAAACGGTAGGGTGCCAACAGGCATTGGAATACAAGTCAAAGATGCGGCACTCACTGGTCTTTTTAAATTCAAATGTGATTTTATTAGTGTAACATTTTGGGGTTACATTGGATTTTACCAGCGAGTGCCGCATCTTTGACTTGTGTATATATATATAGGTAGGTATAGATATGTGTATATATATATATATGTAGGTATAGATATGTGTATATATATATATGTAGGTATAGATATGTGTATATATATATATATATGTAGGTATAGATATATACAGATATATAAGAATATCTATTTAAAAATACATAGAACATATTTTGCTATGTGCAAAACATTTGAATGTGAAATATTTACAGTAAATACATAGTTAAAACCTTTATTAAACAGGAATACTGCATACATATGGTTTTTCATGTTTTGATCTACGGAACTGCAAAGGGCTCCTATGCACTTATATATGTCTATATATGTGTACATATGTATTTATGCTTAAGTCCAAAAAAATAAGAAAGAAACAGAGAAGATACATTGAGGCCTATTTATCAAGCTCCATAACCCTGTCCGCCTGCTCTGATGAGGCGGTCAGAGATCACCACAATTCAACACCTCCCTGCTGGCAGCCGATTGACCACGAGTCTGCAGGGGGCAGCATTGCACCAGCAGCTCACAAGAGCTGCTGGTGCAATGCTGAACACGGAGAGCGCATTGCTCTCTGCATTCAGCAATGTCTGTCGGACCTGATCCGCACTGTTGGATCAGGTCCGACAGACATTTAATAAATAGGCCTCATTAAAGGGACACTGAACCCAATTTTTTTCTTTCGTGATTCAGATAGAGCATGCAATTTTAAGCAACTTTAAAATGTACTCCTATTATCAAATGTTCTTCATTCTCTTGGTATCTTTATTTGAATAGCAAGAATGTAAGTTTAGATGCCGGCCCATTTTTGGTGAACAACCTGGGTTGTTCTTGCTGATTGGTGGATTGATTTAACCAACCAATAAACAAGTGCTGAACCAAAAAATAACATAGATGCAAATAAAGATAGCAAGAGAACAAAGAAAAATTGATGATAGGAGTAAATTACAAAGTTGCTTAAAATTGCATGCTCTAGCTGAACCACAAAAGAAAATAATTGGGTTTAGTGTCCCTTCAGCACTCTTTTAATGAAAATACAGAAAATGTATTTAAGTAAGAATCTTACTACAATCCTTCCACTCCACAGTGAAAAAACGTGCCCAATACATCATAAAAAATTATTAATATGGGTGGTACCCACAAATAGATAATTACAGCATCAAACATGAGCTAGAAATATGCCTATTATACATCAATTTCATAAAATGTTATACACAATAGCAGGATAAATGTCCCTGTCTCCATTTATAATGGACAAAATGTCATTTTTTTTCCCCTGTTTTATTTGCCATGCACTGCTGGCAGCCATTTTACTCACCTCTCTTGCTGACTCTGGTGCATACTCTGTGATGCTGCTCATTCCCTGCACTTCCTTTTATGGCCAGGCTGGTGTACATCATCCGTGTGAGACAGGATGCAGTCTCAGAATTGTGATGTCATCACTTATTATTTAAAGGGCCTCTGTTCAGTATGCTTTGCCCTTGCGTTGTCTAAGACCTGTTTGTGAGAGCTACTGTGTATTACCTGGCTGTCTGACGTCCCTCCTGGTTCCTGATCCCTGTCTTGTTCCTGACTCTGCTGTCCTCCTTGTTCCTGATTCCGGCTCGTCTGACTACTCGCTTTGGCTCCTGACTCGACTCGTCTGACTACCAGCACTTGCCTGGGCTAATCCTTTGTGGGAGACTAATAAACCTGTGATTTCAAATTAACCTGAATTTGTGGCTTCTTTTCGAAGGGTATTTGATGTTTCGGCTCGCTCCTCCTCTGCTGATAAACGACTCATGTCCATTCAGCAAGGTACAAAATATGTTGCTCAGTATGCCATTGAGTTCTGTACGCTTGCCGCAGAGGTAGGTTGGAACAATGAAGCCCTTGTTGCTGCCTTCTTTCATGGGCTCTCTGATGCGATTAAAGACGAAGTTGCTGCCAGAGATTTACCAGAAGATCTCAAGGCATTGGTGTCTTTTTTGATCTTAATTGACATAAGACTAAGTGAGAGGCCCCCTTTCAAGGAGTGCTTGCGGAAGCCTCCTGTTCCATTGTCTCCTACGTGTTTGTTCCCACCCATGCCTCCCTCTCCTCCCATGCCTCCTGAGCAGATGTAGTACCTGGTAGAGAGGGCCTTTAGGAGGAGGGAGGGGCTCTGCCTCTATTGTGGTTACAGGGCCATCTTTTGAAGTCTTGTCCAACACAGCCGGGAAATGCTCATACCTAAGGTCCTGTCAGGGGCAGACCTTGGGTGCTTTATCCTTGTCCCCTGAACCGCTAAAGGAGAAACCTTTGGTCACGGTTGTCCTTTCCTGGGTGGACTCTTCCATACTCACCCAGGCTCTTGTTGACTCCAGTGCTGCGGGCTATTTCAGTACTTTTGTATCAAAGCACTCCATTCCTGTTTTGCCTCAGTCCGTTCCGCTTGCTATTGAGGCCATTGATGGCAGGCCCCTTCAGCCCGCATTCGTTACTCACGAAACTGCTCCGTTATCCATGACTGTTGGGGCTCTCCATTTTGAAACCCTCCAGTTCCAGGTTATAAACTCTCCCCATTTTCCGGTTGTTCTGGGTTATCCCTGGCTCGAAAAGCACAATCCCAGTCTCGATTGGGGCAGATCCGAAATTTTCTCGTGGTCTCCGCAATGTATTTCCACTTGTCTTCGGAAACCAGTTAAAGCCTTGTGCACTTCTTCAGTATCTCAATTGCCAGAGAAGTACCAAGAGTTCCTAGATGTTTTTGACAAGGTGCGTGCCGGTACGTTGCCTCATCTCCGGTCTTACGATTGTGCCATAGACCTGCAACCCAGAGCCATTCCTCCTCGGGGCCAGGTTTACCCTCTGTCAGTTGCGGAGAATTGTACTATGGAGGAGTATGTTGCCGATGCTCTGTCGCTGGGGATCATCCGCAAATCCTGCTCTCCTGTAGGGGCTGGCTTCTTCTTTGTGAAGAAAAAGGGTGGCGAGTTAAGACCATGCATCGATTATAGGGGTCTTAATCATCTTACCATTAAGAATGCTTACCCTATTCCGCTCATTACGGAACTCTTTGACCACCTCAAGGGAGCTACGGTCTTTACTAAACTTAATTTGAGAGGCACGTACAATCTCGTTAGGATCAAGGAGGGCCACGAATGGAAAACAGCATTTAACATCAGGAGCGGGCATTATGAGTATCTTGTAATGCCCTTTGGCCTATGTAATGCTCCTGCTGTTTTCCAGGAATTTATTAATGATGTCCTACGAGATATGTTGCAACAGTGTGTTGTGGTGTACTTGGACGACATCTTCATACACTCACCCACACTTGAGGATCATCGTTCTGATGTTACATGGGTTCTTCAGAGACTATGTGAGAATGGCCTGTTTTGTAAACTCGAGAAATGTGAGTTCCATCAGACTCAAGTAACCTTCCTAGGTTATGTTATCTCTGTTGCAGGGTTCTCCATGGATCCTGACAAGTTATCTGCAGTTCTGCAGTGGCCTCGCCCAGTTGGTCTTCGGTCGATTCAACATTTTTTGGGGTTTGCCAATTACTATAGAAAGTTTATTAAAAACTTTTCTTCCTTGGTCAAACCTATCACAGACATGACCCATAAAGAGAATGATCCACTCCATTGGTCACCTACTGCCATTAAGACCTTTGATAGTCTTAAGACTGCCTTTGCTGCCGCTCCAGTTCTGGTTCTTCCTAACCCTGTCCTGCCTTTCGTTCTTGAGGTTGATGCATCTGAGACTAGAGTAGGTGCCCTCTTGGCTCAACATCCTACGCCTGACGGTTCCTTGCATTTGTGTGGTTTCTTTTCTAAGAAATTGTCTCCAGCGGAGTGCAATTATGAAATTGGCGACAGGGAATTACTGGCCATAATTTTGGCACTCAAGGAATGGAGGCATCTTCTCGAGGATACTAGTGTGCCAGTGCTCATTCTCACTGACCATAAGAATTTAACTTATCTATCTGAAGCAAAACGTTAGTCGCCCCGACAGGCCAGATGGGCGCTATTTTTGTCTTGGTTTAATTATGTGATCTCCTACCTGCCTGGTAGTAAGAATGTTAGGGCTGATGCCCTCTCTCGACAATTTTCGCCTCTGTCCAAGGAGGAGTCTGTACCTACTCCAGTTTTACCTCCTGACCATATTTTGGCTACCATACATACTAATTTGACATCTCCCTTGGGGGAGGAGATCCTGGCTGCACAAACCAATGCACCTCCTGAGAAACCTAGTGGTAAGTGTTTTGTTCCTGAGAATCTTCAAACTAAACTTTTGCCCACTTACCACTATCCTAAAGCTGCAGGTCACCCAGGCAAGAACCAAATGATTTGGTCTGTCACTCGACAATTCTGGTGGCCAACTCTTCGTTCTGATGTTGCTGCGTATGTTGCCTCCTGCTCAGTTTGTGCACAGAATAAGACTCTTCGACGTCTTCCTGTCAGTCTGGTGAGCGACTTCATTGTCAAGCTCCCTGTTTCCAATGGCAATACTGTTATCCTTATGGTGGTTGACCGTTTTTCTAAAATTTCACATTGCATTCCATTGAAGAAGTTGGCTACCGCTCAGGAGCTTGCTTCAATTTTTGCCTGGGAGGTCTTCTGTTTACATAGGTTACCCAAGGAGATAGTTTCCGACCAGGGTAGCCAGTTTGTCTCCAGATTTTGGCGTTCCTTTTGAGCTCAAATGGGGATCCAGCTTTCCTTCTCCTCGGCATATCACTCTCAATCCAATGGGGCTGCGGAATGGTCTAATCAAGCTCTGGAACAGTTCCTCCATTGCTATGTCTCAGATCACCACGATAATTGGTTTGAACTGTTACCTTGGTCAAAGTTTGCTCGTAATAGTGCTATTAATGCTTCCCCGTTCATGGCGAATTATGGGTTTCAACTATCCTTGTTGCCGATTCATTCATGTCTCAGGGTATTCCGGCTTTGGAGGAGCATCTCCGGCAACTCCATTCCACGTGGGTGCAGATTCACGATTGCCTTCATCATTCTATGCAGCGCCAAAAGTTCCAGGCTGATCATAGGCGTTTGCCCACGCCTTCCTATAAGGTTGGTGAGAGAGTTTGGCTGTCCTCCCGCAACTTGAATTTTCGTGTGCCTTCCAATAAACTGGCTCCCCGTTATGTTGGTCCTTTTCGAATACTCTGACAGGTCAATCCTGTGGCCTACGCCCTTGACCTTCCTCCTGCAATGCGCATTTCCAATGTTTTTCATGTCTCCCTCTTGAAACCATGGGTTTGTAATCGGTTTACCACTGTGTTGCCTCGTCCCCATCCTATCTTTGTTGACAACCATGAGGAGTATGAGGTCAGCAGCATTATCGACTCTCGTATGTCCAGTATATACCTACAGTATTTGGTTCACTGGAGGGGCTATGGTCCAGAGGAGCGTTCATGGGTTCCCTCCTCTGATGTTCATGCTCCTGCCCTCCTCCGTGCCTTCCATGCCCGTTTCCCCAATAAGCCTTTTGTTCTCCCGCGGGGGAGGGGTCGTTGAGGGGAGGGTACTGTCAGGGTTTTTCCCCCTGTTTTGTTTGCCATGTGCTGCTGGCATCCATTTTACTCACCTCTCTTGCTGACTCTGGTGCATACTTTGTGATGCTGCTCATTTCCTGCACTTCCTTTTATGGCCAGACTGGTGTACATCATCCGTGTGAGACAGGATGCAGTCTCAGAATTGTGATGTCATCACTTATTATTTAAAGGGCCTCTGTTCAGTATGCTTTGCCCTTGCGTTGTCTCAGACCTGTTTGTGAGAGCTCCTGTATATTACCTGTGTGACGTCCCTCCTGGTTCCTGATCCCTGGCTTGTTCCTGACTCTGCTGTTCTCCTTGTTCCTGATTCCGGCTCGTCTGACTACTTGCTTTGGCTCCTGACTCGGCTTGTCTGACTACCAGCTCTGGTTTTGATTCCTGGCTTGTTATTTGACTTGTGGACTTTTTATTATTTTTTGCTATTAATAAAGGTGTGATTATTTTTGCACTTCTCGTCTCAGTCTGATTCCTGGCACCCTGACACAAAATAGCCTAACTCAGTGAAGGTTGTAACACTTCAAGGCAGGTAAAGATAACTGTTAAATCAGTGACTCAGTTCACAAGCCTACTTTAAACATTGAAGCATATCAAAACTGCACAACCACAGTTTTTAACACACATGGTCTTATAAAAAAAATTACTGCAGTTTTCACTGCCTTCTACTTCTCCAGTTCATTAGCCATAGTACTCACTGAATGCCAAGATCCTACCTGTGTTTCATCGGCCATAGCTCCTTGATGTCACAGCCTGTAAACTTACAGTATGTGCATTCTCAAGTCATGAAGATAAAACTCTCCATCTGGTCCAAAGGTAACACAACGTGAAGTTTCGCTGTAGCCAAGTATTTAACATCATAGGCCTTAGGCACCTGTAGATCTCAGTGCTGTTAAACACCCATATAAAACATAGTCTCTTATAGCGGAGAAACAAACAGCTGCTTGAGCCCTTATAACTTTTTTGTGCAATATTTTTAATACATTTTTATTAGATAGTGTTATTATGACTGTATCTGTACTTTGTAATGTATTTTTGATGTTTTGTGACACTTTTTTGTTTCGCGAAAGTTAACCAGAGCTCTGAGGCTGTCCTTTCCATGCTCGTTGCCTAGGGCACAGGTATGTAATATGTCACTGCCCAGCCAAGTATAGGTGCTACTTTCTTGTGCTCCTGGGAGTGACTGATCATTTACTGGTTAACCACTATTCTGCTGGACTGATATCTTGTTGCCTGAACTCTGCCTGTCTCACTACGCTAACTGGTTAACCCCTAATTTGCTGGACTGATACCTTGTTGCCTGAACCCTGCTTGTCTCACTACGCTAACTGGTTAACCCCTAATTTGCTGGACTGATACCTTGTTGCCTGAACCCTGCCTGTCTTACTACGCTAACTGATTAACCCCTAATCTGCTGGACTGATACCTTGTTGCCTGAACCCTGCCTGTCTCACTACGCTAACTGGTTAACCCCTAATCTGCTGGACTGATACCTTGTTGCCTGAACCCTGCCTGTCTCACTATGCTAACTGGTTAACCCCTAACCTGCTGGACTCATACCTTGTTGCCTGAACCCTGCCTGTCTCACTATGCTTACTGGTTAACCCCTAATCTGCTGGACGGGTTCTCTGCTATATTCTGTCTGCATAATTTGCCTTGTGCTGTCCAGTCTGTGGTGAGTGCCGCTCTCCTAATTTTCCTGATATTCTCTGCTCTTGGATATTCCTTATCTTTCCAGCTCAACACCGTGATAACAAGACTACTGGCCGAGTCCGGTCTGATAGAGGAGTATCCCACGAGCCTCACAGAGGCTAATTAGATGAGCGTTAACTTTAATTGCGTACAAGTGATCTCGTTTACTTTCACTTTGTAATATGAGCAAAAAAAAGACAAGTGCAAACACCAGCGATATACTCCTTTTCAGTCACATGTAACAGCTTTCCACTTGTAATCTGGAACTTTTCCTGATATTCCCTATCTTTCCGGCTCAACGCCGGGATAACAAGACTACTGGCCGAGTCCGGTCTGATAGAGGAGTATCCCACAAGCCTTACAGAGGCTAATTAGATGCAAGTTAACTTCAATTGCATACAAGCGATCTCGTTTACTGGAACCAGATGAGGTGGCATGAGCTGTTTATCTCCAAGGACAGATGTTGGGAACCCATACTACACAATTGCAGAATATGGATTCCAAGCTAGAGGCTATCACTGCTCAACTCTCCTTACTAGTCACTTCGAGGAGTTTTGCTCCTGTTGTTACACCGCCAGTCCCTGCTCCCAGTACTGTGGCTCCTCCCTCTGCTTCTGGAAGCATACCCCGGATACCTTTGCCTTAACCAATGCAGGCTGTACTTCCATAATGATCCCCACACCTTTCAGTCTCCCAGTCAAGTGTCACCTGTATCATTTCCTTGCTGAAAGACAAGGCCATAGCCTGGGTCTCTCCTCTTCTGGAACAGGATGCTCCACTCCTGCATGATGCTGATGATTTCATTTTTGCTTTTTCTGCTGTGTTTGGGACTTCAGGCCATACCTCTGCTGCGGAGTGTTCCCTCCAGGGCAACAGAACCGTGGCTCAGTTTGCCGTTGAGTTTCGCACCTTTGCACTTGAAACCACTTGGGATGGCAGTGCTCTCAAGGCAGCCTTTAGGACGGGTCTGCAGGAACGTATCAAGGATGAACTCACCTATTGGGATGTTCCTTCTTCTTTGAATGACTTTATAGTGCTTTGTATCAGCCTGGACTCTCGCTTTCAGGAGAGACAAGCGGAGAGAGACCGAACAAGGAGGGTCCTCCCTTCCCGTTCCTCTGTTCGTCCGGTTCAGGTGATATCCTCCACCCCTTCGGCAGCCCCAGTTACCTCAGTGGAGGAACCCATGGACCTCTCCTCCTTCAAACCCTCAGAGTCTGAGAGACAGAGAAGAAGAATATGCTTTTATTGTGGTTCTAACTCCCACCAACTAAAGGACTGTGACATTCGGCCGGGAAAAGCCAATGCTTAGAGGATAACACAGGGGTACCTCTAAGCATGATCTCTACCAAATCCCCTCTGTCCTCTTGGATCCTGGTACCTGTTACCCTTACCTTCCTTCAGAATACTGTCCACACTCAGGCCTTCATTGATTCAGGGGTAGCTGGCAACTTCCTGGATCACTGTTTTATGATACAAGCTGGTCTACCCCTTCTAAAGAAAAGACATTGTCTCAAGATAACTACCCTGGATGGCTCACCCCTTGGCTCAGGCTTGATCCATTTTGAGTCAGCGCCCCTGACCCTGACCATCGGTGTTCTTCATACCGAACAGCTCCAGTTCGAGGTCATTCATTCCCCTGCTCAGCCTGTCATCCTTGGCCTTCTTTGGCTTTGCTTACACACACAATCCACAGTTCGACTGGGCTGAGGGACAATTGGCCTCTTGGGGTGCCTCCTGTTTCCACTCCTGCCTTGCTAATGTCACTCCTCTGCTCCGCATTCCCATAGCCAGCATCCAGACTCCCTCCATCCTTCCTTCGGTATATACAGACTTTGTTGATGTCTTTGAGAAAAAGGCAGCCGATGTGCTGCCACCCCACCGTCCCAATGACTGCAAGATCGACCTCCTTCCCGGAGGTAGGACATATCCACTCTCCAAGGCTGAAACCAAATCCATGGAGGAATACATCCAAGAGAACCTAGATAAAGGTTTCATTCACCCTTCTTCCTCTCCTGCTGGGACTGGCTGCTTTTTTGTTGGTAAGAAGGATGGTGGACTCAGACCCTGCATAGACTACAGGGCCTTGAACAACATAACCATCAAGAAGCACTATCCCATACCACTGATCACTGAATTGTATGACTCGCTCCAGGATGCCCGCTTCTTTACTAAATTGGACTTACGTGGGGCATACAATTTAATTTGCATCTCTCCAGGCCACGAATGGAAGATAGCCTTCAACACAAGATCGGGGCATTACGAATACCTTGTAATGCCCTTTGGGCTGTGTAAAGCCCCTGCAGTCTTCCAGGCATTTTTCAACGACATCTTTCGTGACCTCCTCAACCGCACTGTCATTGTCTACCTGGATGATATCCTTGTTTTCTCTCCCACTTTAGAGGAGCATCACAGGCATGTGAGACAGGTACTTCTTCGTTTCAGGGATAACTCTTTGGTAGCCAAGCTATAAAAATGGGAGTTTGATCAAGTCCGGATCCAATTCCTTGGATATGTCATCTTGAAGGAGGGTTTGCCATGGATCCTGCTAAACTCACCGCTGTACTAGAATGGCCTCAACCTACCTCCTTTAAGGAATTACAGAGGTTCTTGGGGTTCTCCAATTATTACCGCAAGTTCATAAAGAATTTTTCTCAAACAGTCGCTCCTCTCACTGAATTGACTAGATGGAATAAGGACTGCAAACATTGGCCTCCTGAGGCCATAAATGCCTTCTCTTGTCTGAAAAGGGCTTTCTGTTCTGCTCCTGTGCTCCACCATCCTGATCCTGACCTGCAGTTCACTTTAGAGGTTAATGCCTCCGAGGTGGGGGCTGGAGCAGTTCTTACTTAAAGAGACCCTCTGACTTCCAAATCGCACCCTGTAGCCTTTTTTTCTAAACTTTTCACTCCTGCTGAGAGGAACTACGATGTGGGTAATCGTGAACTCTTAGCCATTAAAATGGCCTTAACCGAGTGGCATCACTGGTTGGAGGGCACTGCCAATCCTGCCAATCCTATTCAGATCCTCACCGACCACACTGACCTACCTAACTGCTCATCGACTCAACCCTCGTCAGGCCAGGTGGGTCTTGTTCTTTTCCATTTTCACTTTGTGGTTTCCTACCTTCCTGGAACAAAGAACAAGAAGGCGGACGCCCTTTCCCGTCAGTTCCCTCACTCAAGTGATTCCTCCGAAGTCCCTATTGAACACATCATACCACCCTCCTGTGTGCTCGCTCAACTCAATACCACTCTTCTGCAAAGATTGCAACATGCTCAGTCTAGTAAACCTCCTTGTGCCCCCATGGCCTCTAATATCCTCTTTGTACCTTGGAACCTCTGTATCCCTTTGCTAGCCTGGGCTCATGATAGCAAACTCTCTGGGCATCCTGGTTCAACTAGGACCTTTAGGCGTCTTCGCCAACATGTTTGGTGGCCTTCTATGAAGTCCAACACTCAGAACTACGTGAAAGCCTGCACAATTTGTGCTGCCAACAAAACTCCCTGATCTTTGCCTTCTGGCTTGCTCCAACCGTTGTCCATTCCCAAACGACCCTGGACACACATAACAATGGACTTCATTGTTGATCTTCCCTCTTCCAACCACCATACGGTCATCTGGGTTGTGGTGGATCGCTTTTCCAGATTGGCTCCCTTTGTACCCCTAACCAAACTGCCTTCTGCTCAAGAATTGTCATCCCTTTTTCTCTTGCATGTGGTACGACTTCATGGTATTCCTGTAAATATTGTCTCCAACAGGGGTTCACAGTTCATCTCTGCCTTCTGGAGAGTTTTTTGTAAGTTGATTGGAACCACCGTTTCCTTGTCATCTGGCTACCATCCTCAGACCAATGGACTAACCGAGAGAGCTAACCAGGATCTTGAAGCCTACCTTAGAGCCTTTGTCAACACTCGCCATACCAACTGGTCTGCTTTGCTACCCCTAGCTGAACTGGCAAGAAACACTCATTGGCACTCATCTCTGCGATGCTCTCCGTTTCAAGCCGCAGCAGGTTATCAACCTTGTATCTTCCCTCTTTCAGCTCGGTCCACTGGGGTTCCTGCCACAGACCATCACGTCACCGATTTCACCACTCATTGGCAACGTATTCGCTCTCAGCTGCGTTCAGCTGTCTCTAGATGTAAGAAGTTTGCTGACCGTCATAGGGCTTCTGTATGTGCCATTCCGGTGGGTGAACATGTTTGGGTCTCCACTCGACATATCCGCCTACGTCAACCCTGTCACAAATTGGGGCCTAGATTTATTGGTCCCTACAAGGTCCTGAAAAGACTGTCTCCTGTTGCCTACAAAGTGGCCTTGCCGAGAACCCTACGCATACATCCAGTCTTCCACATCTCACTACTCAAACCTTACATCAAGAAGAGATATTCCCAGCTTCAAACTCCTCCTCCTCCGCTCTTGATCCGTGGTAACCCCGAATATGAAGTAGCTAAGATTTTGGACTCCAGATACAGGTGCAGACAACTGCAATATCTGATACATTGGAAGGGTTACTCTGTGGCAGACCATTCCTGGGTCTTTGGCTGTGATGTATATGCTCCATCTCTGGTCTCCAAGTACCATGATGCTCACCCTTTGAAGCCGGCTCTGGTTCCCGGAAGGAACCCTTAAAGGGGGGGCTATGTGCCTAGGGCTGTGACGTTATCGCCACACGCTCCTGATGCCGGCCGGTCCCTTGGCGCCATTCATGGGTATGTAAGCGGGCAGTGAACGATCTGTCACTGCCCAAGTATAGGTGCTACTTTCTTGTGCTCCTGGGAGTGACTGATCGTTTACTGGTTAACCCCTATTCTGCTGGACTGATACCTTGTTGCTGAACTCTGCCTGTCTCACTACACTAACTGGTTAACCCCTAATTTGCTGGACTGATACCTTGTTGCCTGAACCCTGCCTGTCTCACTATGCTAACTGGTTAACCCCTAATTTGCTGGACTGATACCTTGTTGCCTGAACCCTGCCTGTGTCACTACACTAACTGATTAACCCCTAATCTGCTGGACTGATACCTTGTTGCCAGAACCCTGTCAGTCTCACTACGCTAACTGGTTAACCCCTAATCTGCTGGACTAATACCTTGTTGCCTGAACCCTGCCTGTCTCACTACGCTAACTGGTTAACCCCTAATCTGCTGGACTGATACCTTGTTGCCTGAACCCTGCCTGTCTCACTACGCTTACTGGTTAACCCCTAATCTGCTGGACTGGTTCTCTGTTGCCATATTCTGTCTGCATAATTTGCCTTGTGCTGTCCAGTCTGTGGTGAGTACTGCTCTCCTAATTTTCCTGATATTCTCTGCTCTTGGATATTCCTTATCTTTCCAGCTCAACGCCGTGATAACAAGACTACTGGCCGAGTCCGGTCTGATAGAGGAGTATCCCACGAGACTCACAGAGGCTAATTAGATGCGTGTTAACTTCAATTGCGTACAAGTGATCTCGTTTACTTTCACTTTGTAATATGAGCAAAAAAAAGACAAGTGCAAACACCAGCGATATACTCCTTTTCAGTCACATGTAACAGCTTTCCACTTGTAATCTGGCACTATAACATTGCATTTATTTTACAAATTTAAACAACTAATATAAACCACAGTATATCTGCATTTTACATCAGGCTAATCTTTGATTTGAATATTTAATTTTGTCTAGCATTTATTAAGGGTTAAACTACAAGTGGAGTAGCAAAACATTAGTGCTATTGTGCATTAAAACCTTCTTTAGATATACAGGGAGTGCAGAATTATTAGGCAAGCTGTATTTTTGAGGATTAATTTTATTATTGAACAACAACCATGTTCTTAATGAACCCAAAAAACTCATTAATATCAAAGCTGAATAGTTTTGGAAGTAGTTTTTAGTTTGTTTTTAGTTATAGCTATTTTAGGGGGATATCTGTGTGTGCAGGTGACTATTACTGTGCATAATTATTAGGCAACTTAACAAAAAACAAATATATACCCATTTCAATTATTTATTTTTACCAGTGAAACCAATATAACATCTCAACATTCACAAATATACATTTCTGACATTCAAAAACAAAACAAAAACAAATCAGTGACCAATATAGCCACCTTTCTTTGCAAGGACACTCAAAAGCCTGCCATCCATGGATTCTGTCAGTGTTTTGATCTGTTCACTATCAACATTGCGTGCAGCAGCAACCACAGCCTCCCAGACACTGTTCAGAGAGGTGTACTGTTTTCCCTCCTTGTAAATCTCACATTTGATGATGGACCACAGGTTCTCAATGGGGTTCAGATCAGGTGAACAAGGAGGCCATGTCATTAGATTTTCTTCTTTTATACCCTTTCTTGCCAGCCACGCTGTGGAGTACTTGGACGCGTGTGATGGAGCATTGTCCTGCATGAAAATCATGTTTTTCTTGAAGGATGCAGACTTCTTCCTGTACCACTGCTTGAAGAAGGTGTCTTCCAGAAACTGGCAGTAGGACTGGGAGTTGAGCTTGACTCCATCCTCAACCCGAAAAGGCCCCACAAGCTCATCTTTGATGATACCAGCCCAAACCAGAACTCCACCTCCACCTTGCTGGCGTCTGAGTCGGACTGGAGCTCTCTGCCCTTTACCAATCCAGCCACGGGCCCATCCATCTGGCCCATCAAGACTCACTCTCATTTCATCAGTCCATAAAACCTTAGAAAAATCAGTCTTGAGATATTTCTTGGCCCAGTCTTGACATTTCAGCTTGTGTGTCTTGTTCAGTGGTGGTCGTCTTTCAGCCTTTCTTACCTTGGCCATGTCTCTGAGTATTGCACACCTTGTGCTTTTGGGCACTCCAGTGATGTTGCAGCTCTGAAATATGGCCAAACTGGTGGCAAGTGGCATCTTGGCAGCTGCACGCTTGACTTTTCTCAGTTCATGGGCAGTTATTTTGCGCCTTGGTTTTTCCACACGCTTCTTGCGACCCTGTTGACTATTTTGAATGAAACGCTTGATTGTTCGATGATCACGCTTCAGAAGCTTTGCAATTTTAAGAGTGCTGCATCCCTCTGCAAGATATCTCACTATTTTTGACTTTTCTGAGCCTGTCAAGTCCTTCTTTTGACCCATTTTGCCAAAGGAAAGGAAGTTGCCTAATAATTATGCACACCTGATATAGGGTGTTGATGTCATTAGACCACACCCCTTCTCATTACAGAGATGTACATCACCTAATATGCTTAATTGGTAGTAGGCTTTCGAGCCTATACAGCTTGGAGTAAGACAACATGCATAAAGAGGATGATGTGGTCAAAATACTAATTTGCCTAATAATTCTGCACTCCCTGTATCAGTGAAAAGAGAAAAACTAACTGCTAGATTTAGAGTTTTGTCGGTAACGACCCGCGTATCTAACGCTGGGTTTTTTCTGGCCGCACCTTTAAAATAACTCTGGTATTGAGAGTCTACAGAATGACTGTGTTAGGCTCCAAAAAAGGAGCGTACAGCATATTTAACGCAACTTCAACTCTCGATACCAGAGTTGCTTACGGAAGCGGCCAGCCTCAAAAACGTGCTCGTGCACGATTCCCCCATAGGAAACAATGGGGCTGTTTGAGCTGAAAAAAAACCTAACACCTGCAAAAAAGCCGCGTTCAGCTCCTAACGCAGCCCCATTGTTTCCTATGGGGAAACACTTCCTACGTCTGCACCTAACACTCTAACATGTACCCTGAGTCTAAACACCCCTAACCTTACACTTATTAACCCCTATTCTGCCGCCCCCGCTATCGCTGACACCTGCATATTCTTATTAACCCCTAATCTGCCGCTCCGTAAACCGTTGCTACTTACATTATCCCTATGTACCCCTAATCTGCTGCCCCTAACACCGCCGACCCCTATATTATATTTATTAACCACTAATCTGCCCCCCACAACGTCGCCTCCACCTGCCTACACTTATTAACCCCTAATCTGCCGAGTGGACCGCACCGCTATTATTATAAAGTTATTAACCCCTAATCCGCCTCACTAACCCTATAATAAATAGTATTAACCCCTAATCTGCCCTCCCTAACATCGCCAACACCTAACTTCAATTATTAACCCCTAATCTGCCGACTGGAGCTCACCGCTATTCTAATAAATGTATTAACCCCTAAAGCTAAGTCTAACCCTAACACTAACACCCCCCTAAGTTAAATAGAATTTTAATCTAACGAAATTAATTAACTCTTATTAAATAAATTATTCCTATTTAAAGCTAAATACTTACCTGTAAAATAAATCCTAATATAGCTACAATATAAATTATAATTATATTATAGCTATTTTAGGATTAATATTTATTTTACAGATAACTTTGTATTTATTTTAACCAGGTACAAAAGCTATTAAATAGTTAAGAACTATTTAATAGCTAAAATAGTTAAAATAATTACAAATTTACCTGTAAAATAAATCCTAACCTAAGTTACAATTAAACCTAACACTACACTATCAATAAATTAATTAAATACAATTCCTACAAATAAATACAATGAAATAAACTAACTAAAGTACAAAAAATAAAAAATAACTAAGTTACAAAAAATAAAAAAATATTTACAAACATTAGAAATATATTACAACAATTTTAAACTAATTACACCTACTCTAAGCCCCCTAATAAAATAACAAAGCCCCCCAAAATAAAAAAATGCCCTACCCTATTCTAAATTACTAAAGTTCAAAGCTCTTTTACCTTACCAGCCCTGAACAGGGCCCTTTGCGGGGCATGCCCCAAGAAGTTCAGCTCTTTTGCCTGTAAAAAAAAACATACAATACCCCCCCCCCAACATTACAACCCACCACCCACATACCCCTAATCTAACCCAAACCCCCCTTAAATAAACCTAACACTAAGCCCCTGAAGATCTCCCTACCTTGAGTCGTCTTCACCCAGCTGAGCCAAATTCTTCATCCAAGCGGAGCAAGAAGAGGTCCTCCATCCGGTAGAAGTCTTCATCCAAGCGGGGCAGAAGAGGTCTTCCATCCGATTGAAGTCTTCATCCAAGAGGCATCTTCTATCGTCATCCATCCGGAGCGGAGCGGCAGCATCCTGAAGACCTCCGACGCGGAACATCCATCCTGGCCGACGACTGAACGACGAATGACGGTTCCTTTAAATGACGTCATCCAAGATGGCGTCCCTCGAATTCCGATTGGCTGATAGGATTCTATCAGCCAATCGGAATTAAGGTAGGAATATTCTGATTGGCTGATGGAATCAGCCAATCAGAATCAAGTTCAATCCGATTGGCTGATCCAATCAGCCAATCAGATTGAGCTTGCATTCTATTGGCTGATTGGATCAGCCAATCGGATTGAACTTGATTCTGATTGGCTGATTCCATCAGCCAATCAGAATATTCCTACCTTAATTCCGATTGGCTGATAGAATCCTATCAGCCAATCGGAATTTGAGGGACGCCATCTTGGATGACGTCATTTAAAGGAACCGTCATTCGTCGTTCAGTCGTCGGCCAGGATGGATGTTCCGCCTCGGAGGTCTTCAGGATGCTGCCGCTCCGCTCCGGATGGATGACGATAGAAGATGCCTCTTGGATGAAGACTTCAATCGGATGGAAGACCTCTTCTGCCCCGCTTGGATGAAGACTTCTACCGGATGGAGGACCTCTTCTTGCTCCGCTTGGATGAAGAATTTGGCTCGGCTGGGTGAAGATGACTCAAGGTAGGGAGATCTTCAGGGGCTTAGTGTTAGGTTTATTTAAGGGGTGTTTGGGTTAGATTAGGGGTATGTGGGTGGTGGGTTGTAATGTTGGGGGGGGGGGGGTATTGTATGGGGTTTTTTTTACAGGCAAAAGAGCTGAACTTCTTGGGGCATGCCCCGCAAAGGGCCCTGTTCAGGGCTGGTAAGGTAAAAGAGCTTTGAACTTTAGTAATTTAGAATAGGGTAGGGCATTTTTTTATTTTGGGGGGCTTTGTTATTTTATTAGGGGGCTTAGAGTAGGTGTAATTAGTTTAAAATTGTTGTAATATATTTCTAATGTTTGTAAATATTTTTTTATTTTTTGTAACTTAGTTCTTTTTTATTTTTTGTACTTTAGTTAGTTTATTTCATTGTATTTATTTGTAGGAATTGTATTTAATTTATTTATTGATAGTGTAGTGTTAGGTTTAATTGTAGATAATTATAGGTATTTTATTTAATTAATTTATTGATAGTGTAGTGTTAGGTTTAATTGTAACTTAGGTTAGGATTTATTTTACAGGTAAATTTGTAATTATTTTAACTATTTTAGCTATTAAATAGTTCTTAACTATTTAATAGCTATTGTACCTGGTTAAAATAAATACAAAGTTACCTGTAAAATAAATATTAATCCTAAAATAGCTATAATATAAATATAATTTATATTGTAGCTATATTAGGATTTATTTTACAGGTAAGTATTTAGCTTTAAATAGGAATAATTTATTTAATAAGAGTTAATTAATTTCGTTAGATTAAAATTATATTTAATTTAGGGGGGTGTTAGTGTTAGGGTTAGACTTAGCTTTAGGGGTTAATACATTTATTAGAATAGCGGTGAGCTCCAGTCGGCAGATTAGGGGTTGATAATTGAAGTTAGGTGTCGGCGATGTTAGGGAGGGCAGATTAGGGGTTAATACTATTTATTATAGGGTTAGTGAGGCGGATTAGGGGTTAATAACTTTATTATAGTAGCGGTGCGGTCCGCTCGGCAGATTAGGGGTTAATAAGTGTAGGCAGGTGGAGGCGACGTTGAGGGGGGCAGATTAGGGGTTAATAAATATAATATAGGGGTCGGCGGTGTTAGGGGCAGCAGATTAGGGGTACATAGCTATAATGTAAGTGGCGGCTCTTTGCGGTCGGCAGATTAGGGGTTAATTATTGTAGGTAGCTGGCTGCGACGTTGTGGGGGGCAGGTTAGGGGTTAATAAATATAATATAGGGGTCGGCGGTGTTAGGGGCAGCAGATTAGGGGTACATAAGTATAACGTAGGTGGCGGTCGGCAGATTAGGGGTTAAAAAAATTTATTCGAGTGTCGGCGATGTGGGGGGACCTCGGTTTAGGGGTACATAGGTAGTTTATGGGTGTTAGTGTACTTTAGAGTACAGTAGTTAAGAGCTTTATGAACCGGCGTTAGCCCAGAAAGCTCTTAACTACTGACTTTTTTCTGCGGCTGGAGTTTCTAACGCTCACTTCAAACACGACTCTAAATACCGGAGTTAGAAAGATCCCATTGAAAAGATAGGATACGCAATTGATGTAAGGGGATCTGCGGTATGGAAAAGTTGCGACTGAAAAGTGAGCATTAGACCCTTTTTTGACTGACTCCAAATACCGGCGGTAGCCTAAAACAAGCGTTAGGAGCCTCTAACGCTGGTTTTCACGGCTACCGCCAAACTCCAAATCTAGGCCTTACAGAGGGATAAGACTCAAGACTGATGATATTGTAGTGGAAGGAGATAAACAAATAGCAAACTGTCTAAATGATTACTTTGTTCAGTCTTTACCATGGATTGTAAAGATAGTAAAATGACTAATGTTACTGTAAATGATAATGTGGGTAGTACTTCTCTTTTTTCAGCGGAAGTGGTTTCAATGGCTTTAAAAAAAATAAAAGTAAATAAGTATGTGGGTCTAGATAACTGATTTGTGACAGCTAGGAATGGGCGAATGTTTCTAAAAATTCGAAATTGAAAACGAATTTTGATACATTTGTTCGTTCAAATCGAATTTTGAATGTTTATATAGCATTCTAACATTCTATTTTCGAATTTTTCAATAAAATTCGAAAATATTTGTACGAATAAAAAAATGTTTAGCTATGTATTCATTCAATTTTGAAATGTAACATTTAAATTTCGAAATAGTATTTCTAGTCTACAACTGCTTTATAAATGTAACTTTTATAAAACACTCTCTCTCTCTAAATTCCCCAACAATAAATAAAGCTATTAACCCCTAAACTGCCGCCCCGCACATTGACAACACTAACTAAACTTATTAACCTCTAAACCGCTGTTCCCTGACATTGCCAAAAATAAAAAAGCTATTAAGCCCTAAACCACCACCCCCCCCCCACAGAGGTTAATAGCTTTATTTAGGCCTAGATTTAGAGTTTGGCGTTAGCCGTGAAAACCAGCGTTAGAGGCTCCTAACGCTGGTTTTAGGCTACCGCCGGTATTTGGAGTCACTCAAAATAGGGTCTAACGCTCACTTTTCAGCCGCAACTTTTCCATACCGCAGATCCCCTTACGTCAATTGCGTATCCTATCTTTTCAATGGGATCTTTCTAACTCCGGTATTTAGAGTCGTGTCTGAAGTGAGCGTTAGACATCTAACGACAAAACTCCAGCCGCAGGAAAAAAGTCAGTAGTTAAGAGCTTTCTGGGCTAACGCCGGTTCATAAAGCTCTTAACTACTGTACTCTAAAGTACACTAACACCCATAAACTACCTATGTACCCCTAAACCGAGGTCCCCCACATCGCCGCCACTCGAATAAAATTTTTTAACCCCTAATCTGCCGACCGCCACCTACGTTATCCTTATGTACCCCTAATCTGCTGCCCCTAACACCGCCGACCCCTATATTATATTTATTAACCCCTAATCTGCCCCCCACAGCGTCGCCTCCACCTGCCTACACTTATTAACCCCTAATCTGCCGACCGCAAAGCGCCGCCACCTACATTATCCTTATGTACCCCTAATCTGCTGCCCCTAACACCGCCGACCCCTATATTATATTTATTAACCCCTAATCTGCCCCCCACAACGTCGCCTCCACCTGCCTACACTTATTAACCCCTAATCTGTGAGCGGACCTGAGCGCTACTATAATAAAGTTATTAACCCCTAATCCGCCTCACTAACCCTATAATAAATAGTATTAGCCCCTAATCTGCCCTCCCTAACATCGCCAACACCTAACTTCAATTATTAACCCCTAATCTGCCGACCGGAGCTCACCGCTATTCTAATTAATGGATTAACCCCTAAAGCTAAGTCTAACCCTAACACTAACACCCCCCTAAGTTAAATATAATTTAAATCTAACGAAATAAATTAACTCTTATTAAATAAATTATTCCTATTTAAAGCTAAATACTTACCTGTAAAATAAATCCTAATATAGCTACAATATAAATTATAATTATATTGTAGCTATTTTAGGATTAATATTTATTTTACAGGTAACTTTGTATTTATTTTAACCAGGTACAATAGCTATTAAATAGTTAAGAACTATTTAATAGCTAAAATAGTTAAAATAATTACAAATTTACCTGTAAAAGAAATCATAACCTAAGTTACAATTAAAACTAACACTATACTATAAATAAATTAATTAAATAAAATACCTACAATTACCTACAATTAACCTAACACTACACTATCAATAAATTAATTAAATAAACTACCTACAATTAACCTAACACTACACTATCAATAAATTAATTAAATACAATTCCTACAAATAAATACAAATAAATAAACTTGCTAAAGTACAAAAAATAAAAAAGAACTAAGTTACAAAAAATAAAAAAATATCTACAAACATAAGAAAAATATTACAACAATTTTAAACTAATTACACCTACTCTAAGCCCCCTAATAAAACAACAAAGACCCCCAAAATAAAAAATGCCCTACCCTATTCTAAATTACTAAAGTTAAAAGCTCTTTTACCTTACCAGCCCTGAACAGGGCCCTTTGCGGGGCATGCCCCAAGAAGTTCAGCTCTTTTGCCTGTAAAAAAAAAACATACAATACCCCCCCCCAACATTACAACCCACCACCCACATACCCCTAATCTAACCCAAACCCCCCTTAAATAAACCTAACACTAAGCCCCTGAAGATCATCCTACCTTGTCTTCACCTCACCAGGTATCACCGATCCGTCCTGGCTCCAAAATCTTCATCCAACCCAAGCGGGGGTTGGCGATCCATCATCCGGTGCCTGAAGAGGTCCAGAAGAGGCTCCAAAGTCTTCATCCTATCCGGGAAGAAGAGGCGATCCGGACCGGCAACCATCTTGATCCAAGCGGCATCTTCTATCTTCATCCGATGACGACCGGCTCCATCCTGAAGACCTCCACCGCGGACCCATCTTCTTCCGGCGACGTCCAACTGCAGAATGACGGTTCCTTTAAGGGACGTCATCCAAGATGGCGTCCCTCGAATTCCGATTGGCTGATAGGATACTATCAGCCAATCGGAATTAAGGTAGGAATATTCTGATTGGCAGATGGAATCAGCCAATCAGAATCAAGTTCAATCCGATTGGCTGATCCAATCAGCCAATCAGATTGAGCTCGCATTCTATTGGCTGTTCCGATCAGCCAATAGAATGCGAGCTCAATCTGATTGGCTGATTGGATCAGCCAATCGGATTGAACTTGATTCTGATTGGCTGATTCCATCAGCCAATCAGAATATTCCTACCTTAATTCCGATTGGCTGATAGTATCCTATCAGCCAATCGGAATTCGAGGGACGCCATCTTGGATGACGACCCTTAAAGGAACCGTCATTCTGCAGTTGGACGTCGCCGGAAGAAGATGGGTCCGCGGTGGAGGTCTTCAGGATGGAGCCGGTCGTCATCGGATGAAGATAGAAGATGCCGCTTGGATCAAGATGGTTGCCGGTCCGGATCGCCTCTTCTTCCCGGATAGGATGAAGACTTTGGAGCCTCTTCTGGACCTCTTCAGGCACCGGATGATGGATAGCCAACCCCCGCTTGGGTTGGATGAAGATTTTGGAGCCAGGACGGATCGGTGATACCTGGTGAGGTGAAGACAAGGTAGGATGATCTTCAGGGGCTTAGTGTTAGGTTTATTTAAGGGGGGTTTGGGTTAGATTAGGGGTATGTGGGGGGTGGGTTGTAATGTTGGGGGGGGGTATTGTATGTTTTTTTTTTACAGGCAAAAGAGCTGAACTTCTTGGGGCATGCCCCGCAAAGGGCCCTGTTCAGGGCTGGTAAGGTAAAAGAGCTTTTAACTTTAGTAATTTAGAATAGGGTAGGGCATTTTTTATTTTGGGGGTCTTTGTTGTTTTATTAGGGGGCTTAGAGTAGGTGTAATTAGTTTAAAATTGTTGTAATATTTTTCTTATGTTTGTAGATATTTTTTTATTTTTTGTAACTTAGTTCTTTTTTATTTTTTGTACTTTAGCAAGTTTATTTGTATTTATTTGTAGGAATTGTATTTAATTAATTTATTGATAGTGTAGTGTTAGGTTAATTGAAGTTAGTTTATTTAATTAATTTATTGATAGTGTAGTGTTAGGTTAATTGTAGGTAATTGTAGGTATTTTATTTAATTAATTTATTGATAGTATAGTGTTAGTTTTAATTGTAACTTAGGTTAGGATTTCTTTTACAGGTAAATTTGTAATTATTTTAACTATTTTAGCTATTAAATAGTTCTTAACTATTTAATAGCTATTGTACCTGGTTAAAATAAATACAAAGTTACCTGTAAAATAAATATTAATCCTAAAATAGCTACAATATAATTATAATTTATATTGTAGCTATATTAGGATTTATTTTACAGGTAAGTATTTAGCTTTAAATAGGAATAATTTATTTAATAAGAGTTAATTTATTTTGTTAGATTTAAATTATATTTAATTTAGGGGGGTGTTAGTGTTAGGGTTAGATTTAGCTTTAGGGGTTAATCCATTTATTAGAATAGTGGTGAGCTCCGGTCGGCAGATTAGGGGTTAATAATTGAAATTAGGTGTCGGCGATGTTAGGGAGGGCAGATTAGGGGTTAATACTATTTAATATAGGGTTAGTGAGGCGGATTAGGGGTTAATAACTTTATTATAGTAGCGCTCCGGTCCGGTCGGCAGATTAGGGGTTAATTATTGTAGGTAGGTGGAGGCAACGTTGTGGGGGGCAGATTAGGGGTTAATAAATATAATATAGGGGTCGGCGATGTTAGGGAACCAGATTAGGGGTACATAGGGATAATGTAAGTAGCGGCGGTTTACGGAGCGGCAGATTAGGGGTTAATAATAATATGCAGGGGTCAGCGATAGCGGGGGCGGCAGATTAGGGGTTAATAAGTGTAAGGTTAGGGGTGTTTAGATTCGGGGTACATGTTAGAGTGTTAAGTGCAGACGTAGGAAGGGTTACCGCATAGCAAACAATGGGGCTGCGTTAGGAGCTGAACGCGGCTTTTTTGCAGGTGTTAGGTTTTTTTTCAGCTCAAACAGCCCCATTGTTTCCTATTGGAGAATCTTGCACGAGCACGTTTTTGAGGCTGGCCGCGTCCGTAAGCAACTCTGGTATCGAGAGTTGAAGCTGCGTTAAAAATGCTCTACGCTCCTTTTTTTGGAGCCTAACGCAGCCTTTATGTGGACTCTTGATACCAGAGTTATTTTTCGGGTCGTTACCGACAAAACTCCAAATCTAGGCCTTAGTCTTTTAGTTAGTGCTGGCGATGTTTGGGAACTGCGGTTTAGATGAACAATGAAAAAATCTGAATATAAATAAAGAATGGATCCGAAAATGGAAACTGATTTATTCGTTTTCGGAATTTTTGTTATGGTGCCGATTCTGAAATTCAGAATCATCCGTATCGGCCGAAACTAATTGCACATGTCTACTGTTAATCGTGCAATTATTCTTATCATAGGTAATAAAAGACCAAGTGTGTTTGTCCGAAGCTGTCATGCGCAGTAGAGACAGCACGAGGACAAACACACCTGGCCTCACAGTCCCTAAGTCTCTGCAGTGCGAGCAGAAGTGGGCATGGCTGAGCATGTCCAGGGGCGTGGCCGAGCGTGAGGGCCGTGAACAGGCGTGGCCTAGTGTGAAGGGGGCGTGGCCAGGCTGGCAGTGAAAGGCTGTGCAGTCTGAGAGCTCAAAACAGCTCAAAAGAGGGGTGAGAGGGGGTAGGGAAAAGATAAGAAAGGTGAGAGAGAGATCAAGAGGGGAGAGAGAGATCAAGAGGGGAGATAAAGAGAGCACAAGAGAGGGAGCAAAAGAGAGGGAGAGACAGCAAAAGAGAGGGGGAGGGAGAGCAAAAGAAAGGGGAGAGAGAGATCAAAAAAGAAGGGGGAAGAGAGAGAGGGGGGAGGGGGAGAGAGAGGGGAGGGGGAGAGAGAGAGGGGGGAGGAGAGAGGGGAGGAGAGAGAGATGGGGGAGAGAGAGAGAGGGAGAGAGAGGGGGGAGGGAGAGAGAGGGGTGGAGGGAGAGAGAAGGGGGAAGGGGAGAGAAAGAGGGGGGAGGGAGGGAGAGAAAGAGGGGAGGGAGAGAGAGAGGGGAGGGAGAGAGAGAGGGGAGGGGGAGTGAGAGAGAGAGGGGAGGAGGGGGGAGAGAGAGAGGGAAGGGAGAGAGAGAGGGGAGGGAGAGATAAAGGGGAGGGGGAGTGATAGAGAGAGGGGAGGGGGAGTGAGAGAGAGAGGGAGTGGGAGGGAGAGAGAGAGAGAGGGGAGGGAGGGAAAGATTGGAGGGGGAGGGAGAGAGAGAGGGGGAGAGATAGATAGAGAGGGGAGGGAGAGAGAGGGGAGAGAGAGGAGAGAGAGAGGGGAGAGAGAGAGAGGGGGAGAGAGACAGGGGGGGAGAGAGACAGGGGAGAGAGCGAGAGGGGGGAGAGAGAGGGGGGGAGAGAGAGAGGGGGGGGAGAGAGAAGGGGAGAGAGAGAGGGGGGAGAGAGAGAGAGAGGGGAGAGAGGGGAGGGAGAGAGGGGAGAGAGAGGGGAGATAGGGAGGGAGAGAGAGGGGAGAGAGGGAGAGGGGGGAGAGAGAGAGGGGGGAGAGAGAGAGAGAGAGAGGGGAGAGAGAGAAATAGAGGGGAGAGAGAGATAGAGGGGAGAGAGGGGGGAGAGAGAGAGAGGGGAGAGAGAGAGAGGGGGGAGAGACAGGGGAGAGAAGGAGCGCGAAAGAGAGGGGGAGAGAGAGCGCAAAAGAGAGGGGTGAGAGAGAGCGCAAAAGAGAGGGGTGAGAGAGAGAGCACAAAAGAGAGGGGGAGAGAGACCGCAAAAGATAGGGGGAGAGAGAGAGCTCAAAAGAGGGGGGGAGAGAAAGCGCAAAAGAGGGGGGATAGAGAGAGCGCAAAAGAAGGGGGAAAGAGAGAGCGCAAAAGAGGGGGGAGAGAGAGAGTGCAAAAGAGGGGGGAGAGAGCGCAAAAGAGAGGGGGGAGAGAGAGAGCTCAAAAGAGAGGGGGAGAGAGCTCAAAAGAGAGGTGGAGAGAGAGAGCTCAAAAGAGAGGGGGAAAGAAAGCGCAAAAGAGGGGGAGATAGAGAGAGCAAAAGAGAGAGGGGAGAGAGAGAGAGGGGGGAGAGAGAGAGGGGGGAGAGAGACAGGGGAGAGAGCGAGAGGGGGGAGAGAGAGGGGGGAGAGAGAGAGAGGGGGGAGAGAGAAGGGGAGAGAGAGGGGGGGAGAGAGAGAGAGGGGAGAGAGAGAGGGGGAGAGAGAGAGAGAGAGAGAGAGGAGAGAGAGAGAGAGGGGAGAGAGAGAGAGGGGAGAGAGGGAGAGGGGGGAGAGAGAGAAGGGGGGAGAGAGAGAGGGGGGGGAGAGAGAGAGAGAGGGGAGAGAGAGAAATAGAGGGGAGAGAGAGATAGAGGGGAGAGAGGGGGGAGAGAGAGAGAGAGAGAGGGGAGAGAGAGAGAGGGGGGGAGAGACAGGGGAGAGAGGGAGCGCAAAAGAGAGGGGGGAGAGAGAGCACAAAAGAGAGGGGTGAGAGAGAGCGCAAAAGAGGGGGGGAGAGAGAGAGTGCAAAAGAGCGGGGAGAGAGCGCAAAAGAGAGGGGGTAGAGAGAGAGCTCAAAAGAGAGGGGGAGAGAGCTCAAAAGAGAGGTGGAGAGAGAGAGCTCAAAAGAGAGGGGGAAAGAAAGCGCAAAAGAGGGGGAGATAGAGAGCAAAAGAGAGGGGGAGAGAGCACAAAAGAGGGGGAGAGAGAGCGCAAAAGAGGGGGGAGAGAGAGCGCAAAAGAGAGGGGGGAGAGAGAGAGCTCAAAAGAGAGGGGGAGAGAGCTCAAAAGAGAGGTGGAGAGAGAGAGCTCAAAAGAGAGGGGGAAAGAAAGCGCAAAAGAGGGGGAGATAGAGAGAGCAAAAGAGAGGGGGGAGAGAGAGCGCAAAAGAGGGGGAGAGAGAGCGCAAAAGAGAGGGGGGAGAGAGAGAGAGCTTAAAAGAGTGGGGGAGAGAAAGCGCAAAAGAGAGGGGGAGGGAGAGAGCGCAAGGGGTGGGACCACTGTACCCTGCAAAAAATGGCCCGTGTGAACGGGCTTTAGGACTAGTATATATATATATATATATATATACATACAAATACATATTTAGACATGTGTATGTATATAGATATCTCTATTTAAAATCTTTCCTTTTTTCTAACACTAAGACATCAAATCTTTGAGTCCTTATAACTTTTTAATGCAATTTTTTAAAAATATTTTTTATCAGACAGTGTTGTTATGAGTGTAACTGTACTGTTAAATATATTTTTGATGTGTTTTGTGCCACTGTTTTTTTTCTTGCGAACAGTTAACCAGAGCTCTGAAGTCATGCTAACCCGGCGTGCGTTAAATCTGATTGTGCTTGAGTGAACGCGTTTATTTTCAACTTATATTACGCACGTTATTTCTGTCAAGTGCAAAGAGCTATAAAATACCATATATCGGTTGTGTGCTAGCGTAGTGCCCCTTGCCCCTTGTAATCTAGCCCTAAATGGGTAGAGGCTAACTTAAGAATAGAAGGCATAGTTTTCATTCAATGGAGTACATTGAAATGTAATATTGCGAAGAGCAAAATCATACATATAGGATCCAAAGGCTAATTATAGTCTCAATGGTACATTACTAACTGTAAGTAAAGAGGAACAGGACTTAATCATTAATTCAGAGTATTTCATATTTGGTAGACAAATGCAGCATGCAAGGGGAATATTTGGTTGCACTGGTATTAGTAGCAGAAATAGCAAGGTTCTTTGCCACTTTATCACTAGTTAGTCATTTTATGGAATACTGTGTACTGTTCTGGAAACCAAATCTGCAGAAAGATATAAATAAACTAGAAACTGTCTGTAAAATAGTACACTCTCTAAAATATAAAGCATACAAAGAAAGACTCTATGATCTAAACATGTTTAGTTTAGAGAAGAGAAGGGAAAGAGGGGACATAATAGAAACCTTCAAATATATGTAAGGATAAATAAAGTGGAAGCTGGGAGCAAAAAGAAATACCAAAACAAGGGGTCACAATCTTCAGTTAGAGGGTTACAGATTCAGGAGACATGTGAGGAAGCATTTTTTTACAGAAAGGGTGGTGGATTCATGGAGTCCTATTTATGAAATGTCTGTTGGACCTGATCCGACAGTGCGGATCAGGTCTGACAGACATCGCTGAATGTGGAGAGCAATACGCTCGCATTCAGCATTGCACCAGCCGCTCTTGTGAGCTGCTGGTGCAACGCCACCCCCTGCTGACTCCGCCAGCAGGGAGGTGTCAATCAACCCGATTGTACTCAATCGGGTTGAATTCCGGCGATTCCTGTCCGCCTCATCAGAGCAGGCGGACAGGGTTATGGAGCAGAGGTCTTTAGACCGCTGCTTCATAACTGCTGTTTCTGGCGAGCCTGCAGGGGCATCAAGCTCCATTCGGAGGTTGATAGATAGGCCCCATGGAATATATTTCCAACATGCATAAGGCCATCCTAAGAAAAAAGTAACGTGTAATATGGGTAGACTTGATGGGCCTTTTTCTTCGTTTCTATTGCCAAATTCTATGTTTCTATGTTAATATAAGTGCAATCCAAAGCGCTTCAGTTTTTGCACTCATAAGTAATTTTTGATCGTCCATGGTATTATTATTATTATACTTTATTTATGAAGCGCCAACATATTCCGCAGCGCTGTCCATGGATACAATTCATTTAAATAAAACAGTACAAGACTTGTAAGATACAAGACAAAATTTACAAACACATACAGGAGGGATTGAGGGCCCTATTCCCGTGGGAACGATAACAAAGGTTCACTAAATCCCTGACATTTTAGACTTCTATGATAGTGCATGCTCGAGCAGAAAGCCAATGGTGCTCAAAAAATCTGCTCAATTAGTTGAGTTCTTCATGCAATTTTGCTCTATATTATTTCAGTGAATGTTAAAGGGACATAAATGCCAATTTTTTTCTTTCATGATTCAGAAAGAATATACGATTTTAAATAACATTCCAATTAACTTCTATTATCCAATTTTCTTTGTTTTCTTGGTATCCTTTTTTGAAAAGATGTAACTTCAGGAGTGCGCACGTGTCGGCAGCACTATATGGGAGC
Source organism: Bombina bombina (assembly GCF_027579735.1). Taxonomy (NCBI): domain Eukaryota; kingdom Metazoa; phylum Chordata; class Amphibia; order Anura; family Bombinatoridae; genus Bombina; species Bombina bombina. Next base: position 329,093,636 of record NC_069499.1, read on the forward strand.
AGTTTTGCAAAAATGTTATTTACTAGCAAGAACACTAGATGGCAGCACAATTTTCTGTCATGTAGTGATTCAGGCATGTGAACACTACCTACCTAGGTATCTCCTTGACAAAGAATAACATGAGAATGAAGAAAAGTTGATAACAGAAGTAAATTGGAAACTTTTTAAAATTGTATTCTCTATCTGAATAATCAAAGAAAAAGTGTCCCTTTAAGTACTTCACAAATACATACTGTACATACGTATGCACTTTGTTATTCAAACTACTACTTGAGATTGCAATATGCAGTAGCATCGCTGGGGGGGGGGGAGTAGGGCACTAGCCCCCCAGCATAACTGCTCCCCCCATGTGCCGCCCCCTTCTTTTTATGTCCCTCCCTTTGCAGACTGAAACGTCAGGTTTCATTACGGTAAAGTAGCTTTGCTGGATAGAACAAAATGTGTCCCCAGGAGCTGGCTATTTCGAAGGACCAGAATCTTTCACCTACACCTTAGCCAAGCCTGCAGAATTCTTAAATACTCTATAGCACTTGTCAAGTGCCTCGTCTCAATTTGAATCAATTTCATTGTTGTCTCATTCTCATTCATTTATTTTATTGTTTTCAAGTTTTATTTTGTGCAAATGTTAGCATGGATTGTTTCATAGAAGAAGTTGTGTTTTGTTTAATTAGTTTGTTCTGTGATGTTTTGTGATGTTGGTACCCTTCATAATTCAACTCATTCTATTTTCTGAGAAATGAATGATTACAAAATAGTTGTGATTCCATAAATTATAATAGAGAGTGACTCGCAACTCAAGGCTGTGACAAGAGGCAGGTACAAAATTGCAGCAAGGTTTCTCCATGAGATATTAGTTTCAAATAAAAGGTTTTATTGAATTTAAGTCTGAATATATAAACTCATATTTGACTCAAAAACATTTATGGTTAACACACTGGCTGTTTACTATTCAAGGCCAATAATACATTTGCTTAATATTCAGGTAATCTTAACTTTCTTGTTTCACCTATTCTGTTTTTATTATTCTTTATTTTATTTATTCTACAAAGGACATCTTGCACTTTGATATCTACACCAATGGGATAAAAGTTGAATTTCAATTCATTTTTATGTTCTTCTGCAGTCACTAGTTTTCAATACCACTGTATCATGCCATTGCCCACATGTATTGGAGTATAGTAAGGGAATGACACGCTTCCCTGGGTAATTTGTATATAATTAAAGTACCCATTGATCCAGAACTCAACACCAATTTTTAATTACAACTTGTATTTTGTGTTTATTTGGATGGGAAGGCAAATATAAATATTAGTCTGTGAAGTATTACTTTTTCTGTCATACTACATTACTTCTGCTATATAAGCTACTAGAGCTGCATTACTATTCCTCTGAAATCAGAGAATGTATCAATATGTAAGGAATAGAACACAATGTTTGAATGTGTATTTAACCCTTTGAGTGCTAAGCACTTTCCCACCTGGGTGCTAAGCTGTTTTAACTTTTTTTTTTTTTAAATATTTTTTTTTAAACTTTTTTTTTTTCAAGATCCCCAACTTACACTTGGGTTAGGTTAGACAATTACCTTTCCAATGGTGGGTCTTGGGGGTCTGTAGCTGCTTAGATGCCTCAGATACAGGCTTCTAAGCAGCATGCCCCCTTTTCATTGCGCGTGATGTCACCACGCAAAACGTGAAGCCCCAGCGATGCCTGTCACTATACAGGCACGATCACCGGGGTAGGAGCGGGTGGGAGCCCCCAGATCTCCCTCAAGTTGGGAGAGTGCTAGCGATGGCTTTGAGCCGTCATTAGCACCAGATTGGGAAACTCTGCGACGGCTCAGAGCCGTCATTATCACTCAAGCACTGACATCATCATGTATGTGTGCAATTTATTTCAGCATTGCTCTGGCCTTCTGTGTTCTAACAATTTGTTTAAAATGAAACTGGCTTATCTACCACTGATATCATGAATAAGGAAACAATAAAAGGACCATACACAGTGACTTTATATCTACAGATATAAAAAGAGACACAGTTGTAGGTTGCCTGAAAATATCCAAGTGGAAATAGAGCTGGTATTTTCCACTGAAAATAAAGCATAATTTGCAAACCAACAAACATGTATGATCATCATCAGGGCCGCAATAATTTTTTTATTGAGGTTATGTTGATACATACAAATGATATAGAATACCTCACAACAGAAACAACAGCATAGTCAAATTTACAGTAGTTATTGTTATACATGTAATAACATAATAGTTTTGTGCTAGGTATATATTAAGAACCTCTATTTTCATATTATATTCTTTACATATTTCCCCAGATATAACAACCGGCCACTTTTGGACCTGGAAAGAACAAAGACAAATGTAGACTGGAGGAAAAATAGTATGACATTTTTAGCTTCAGAGATATAAGGGGGGGGAGGAGATTCAGCGGGTAAGCACCGCTATTCAAATATGGGGGGATGTGGAATGTGGAGGGGCGGAGCCTTATAGGAGGGCAGGCAGAAAGATGTAAGGGGGCCTCTAGGGTATATACTGGGGAGTTAGGGATATATCAAAGAATCAGCTGAGATCATATAAGATTTAGCATCTAGTACTGCTCAGTGATCTAAGAGAAACCATAGGTTCGGGGAGACATTACCACGCCCTCAGGTAATTGGCTGGAGAGATTATGGATTAGATAACTATAATATATTTACAAGACTCACTGTTAACTATGTCACTTGCGTTGAGATCTCCATGATACTACTGGGGACAAGCAAGACATTAAATATATTTAAAGTATAAATAAGGAGCAGGATAACACATACCATCAACATATTTCTAAAGGATTTCTAATATTTTTCTAGAAACAAACACTTAAACCTTAAATTACAAACGTTATCTGTAATGATTTGTCTTTAAAACTTGCTCTAACCTTATAGGGCTGAATACTGAAATATAAAAGCAAAGCATCATTTATCATTCTATATCAATGACTAAGTGTCAGCCAGAGACATTTCAAGACATATAGTGTTGCTAGCCATAAGTACAGATTGATAAGACCGGGTAATCTATACTTAGGTGTTTGTTAGTTTGCCCCCTAAGTTACTGACATTCAAAATAAGGTAGTGTAATATACGAGTTGAATTAAGTGTAGGAGCGGAAATATCGTAGGTAGGGGGTGATAATAAGTCACTACTGCCAAATAGAATATGGTGAGATGTCTCAGGAGGTCTAGTCCCCATAGTTCTATGATGAGCAGACATAAACATGGGGAAGTAACTCTGTGGGGGAGAGTACCCTATAAACTAGTAATAGGTGGCAACGTAAAAAAACTGAGCCTCCCATACTTATTTAAGGTATAATAGGATTAGTGCAGATGACAAGATAATTCGCCACTATACAACTTTAGGATCAATATACCTAGTTAAAGTATAGAATGGAAGTGAGCCCTAATAGAAACTTACAAATATTAGCAGCAAACAAGCTGGTGCATAACAGCTACATAAGGTGGTTACCTTTACCAAACTTGCCCTACCCTGATAACTCCATGGAACCACCAATTTATATCTAATACACAGGTAATGTCAGTAGGGCGATTTTCAGCATGTGTACCTCAGGTATGAAACAGAATATTAGAAGCTGCATTGCCATGACTCTAATATGATAGAGATTTAATGTTTAACTATGTACTTCTTGAGGTAGAAGGGTATAAAAGGGAGGGTTCAATTGCTAAGCAATTCTGTAACGTTACTTGCTACCTATATCTGGTGTAAGATGATCTACTAATGTACTATTCTGGAGCCTCACTAATCAGTTTAAGCACATATAATTAGATGAGCATGCCAAGCTACATAAGCAGCACCATTATAAAAATTTGAAGAAATAAAATATTACAATATCATATAAAGCTTTGTTTAAATCGTAGGCTCAAGGCAATACAACATTCAGGTATGAGATATAGGGATTTAATATAGGCGAAACCCTAAGCAACTACAGGGGCAAGCATAGTAGGTTTATGTAAGGGGTTAAGGAGGAGGAGATTATATGTAACCATGGCCTAAAAGACTCCTATGCTAACTACTCCATAAACATATATCTCTCTGTTTCAAAATACAGACTAAATATGCCGTAGTTAATGTTCAGAGTACGCTGAGATGGACACCCACCTCAGATTAGTATTGAGAATTAAGAGGAATAGATGGTTAGAAACTTTTAACATGTCTATTTGTACAACAGTGCACCAAAACGATAAACACCCATGTTAAGCTAAAGGATATAGCACAGTCACCAGTATTCAGATATGTTTTAGTTCCTCACATATGTAAATCTAAAATGTATAGAGAGAGTTAATTAAACATTCAAGATATGTATGTGAAACAGAGCACTCACACATTAACTAAAATGCAAGCGTCAGTAACATCAACCCAGGAGGGCCATATAATATCTGTGAGTGTATAGACCCAAATTGTCCTTAGCAAATAGCAAATGTTATCAATTTGGACCCGGACACTGAGATCTAGATCTTAATCACCGTATAGGGGATAGTCTCCAATAACCTGCAGGATGCCATAGAAACGTATAGCAGTAGGGGTGAGAAAGAGAAAACATATTGACTGCAAAATGAATAGGGACAGTCCACAAACATCAGTGGCCATTGTACTGTTTAGCAGGGCCCTCGATATAAGAAACATTGTTAGCTCTAGCCCACTCCGGTTTTAAGGGAGCTCGTCACTTCTTGTTGAATCCTGGAGAGCTGGCCCGCTAGGTCTATAGCGGTACTTGCTTTGATGCTTAGGTGAGTTGTCGGGGAAGCGAATGTAGAAAGGAAACAAGTATTCCGCCCACCTTCTAAATGTGCAACTGATTTCCCGGTGAAAATTATAGGCTCCGTCGGGGCCGAGCATACATCCGAACCATCCATGAGGTACGGTATGAAAATAAGAGGCTGTGCCATTTCCACACACTGCGGGGTCCCTCCCAACACAGCAGGGGTCTTTATTGTAACTGTAGCGCCATCAACAAGGAGCGGATCATGGCCAGTTAGCGACACATCTCCCCCGACTTTACTGCCGATGCTCAACTGAACTGATGGGTAAGACCTCTCAGACGGACATTCCCAACATGTCTCCGTCAGGGCATCTCCAAATCTCTCGTTAGGTAGGTCAATGCTAGACGTTCCCTGCAGCGTCGATTTCAGTGTGGCCAGTATATCAGAGAAGCAGCCTGTCATCTGCTGCTCAAAGTCCCGCAAGAGGGTGTACAGAGACTCGTGATCCTCTTCCATTTTGCCAGGGAGCCCAAATTGCGCCTTGAGTTAGTAGTATATAGAGTAGGCCCAGATCACTTCTTTCTATAAATCCTGTGATTCGTCGATTTAGATACTTAGGCTAGCTCAGACAGAATATCGTTCACTTTAGAAGTGGTTAATAATTGTCCACATATATATTTAGCTCAGTCTTTACTGCAATTAAAAGCTTTTTTTCCAGTTTAGGCCTAGGAGCTCAGTAAATGCACGTCTAGTCTCCTATGCTGTTGGCTCCGCCCCCCCGACATGTGCAATTTTTGACCAAGTGACTAAAACATATATGCACTTTATTCTTAAGTGTCTATTTAAACTTGGAAATGTTGTAAAGGTAGTAACATACACACACACAGACACACTCATACACTGAAACACACACACACTCACACATAAGTATTCACATATAGACACTCTAGCAGACACACAAAGAAACACACTCAGACACAGACACCCAAACAGACACTCAGCACTTGTTTACATTGACCTGACAAGTAATGAGGTAAACTACTATTTTGTAAAAAAAAGGAGATTTAGAAAACATAATATGGAGTTCTGATTATATTTTTGTAAAGGAAGATGCCAACTAAATCATGACAACAGCATACAGTGGCTGAAAAGAAGGGCCCTGAACTGCCTAAATATTCATTTAAAGGTTAAATGGTGAATATAGTGTACAAATGTTCCCATCTGTCAGCTGTACTTATGGATTTTGAAAATGCTGTACTCTATATGGTCGTGGTGGAACCATAAACTGTAGTACTCATACCATTAGATCTGGTTAAATGCCGGATTTAGGCTTGTTGGTATGTATTTCAAAATTAAGTCAGCTGTAGTGTAAACTGAACAGTTTTAAGTTAACCTGTCTCATTTCAAACACTGAGCAATCTTAGTCTGAGAGTATAACATTTTATGCAGATGTAAAAATCTTAGATAAAATGCCTCCTTGCATCTGGAAAGTCCTTGCATAAAGGGGCAGTATAAATAAATAAATAAAAAAATGCACATCTGCCAAAAGGGTACCTACCATTTGCGTATTGAGGAGGAAACATTTCTGCATGGTTTTAAATATAGAATTTCTACAACATTGTTAAATAATCATAAATACACTGCTGCTAAAAAAAATGTGGCCCCACCATACAACTACTACCACACTCCACACAATCCGAAATTGCACAAAGAAATAAAAAACATTTGCTAAGTAAGTCCTACCTCCTCTGCAAATGAAAGTGACTCAGGCACAAACTGTACAAACAAAGTGCCAAGTCTGTCTCACACTGTGCATAGTGGTTTAGTGCACACTCAGAAATCCTCTCAAATGCTAATACTTTACTCCTTGTAATAACATTTCCCATGCTCAATTAGCACTCTGCTGTAGTACCCACTGGTGGCTGCCAAAATGTGAAAAAAAAAATTTTTTTTAGTTCTTTCCTCATGGGGCCCCCCCTGGCCCATTGGGCCCCTCACAGGAGTCCCCCCTGTCACCCCCTGATGGCGGCCCTGATCATCATCATGCTTCTATGTTACATATTTACAAGTTAAAGGGACAGTCAACGCTTGTTATTGTTTTTAAAAAAAGACAACGCCTTTACTACCCATTCCCGAGCTTTGCACAAACAACATTGTTATATTACTTTATAACATTTAAACCTCTACATTTCTGACGGTTTTTAAGCCACTACATGCAGCCTCTTATAACATGCTTTTTTTATTAGCTTTTCACAACAGGAGACTGCTAGTTCATGTGAGCCATATAGTTAGCATTGTGCTCACGCCCGTTAATTTATTTAAGAATCAGCACAACACAGAACTATTTGGCTAAAATGCAAGTCAATAGATAACAAATAAAAAGTCATGTGATCAAGGGGGCTGTTAGAAGATGCTTAGATACAAGGTAATCAGAGAGCTAAAACGTGTATTAAAGGGACAGTCTAGTCCAAAATAAACTTTCATGATTCAGATAGAGAATGTAATTTTAAACAATTTTCCAATTTACTTTTATCACCAATTTTGCTTTGTTCTCTTGGTATTCCTAGTTAAAAGCTAAACCTAGGAGGTTCATATGCTTATTTCTAAGCCCTTGAAGGCCGCCTCTTCTCTAAGGGCATTTTGACAGTATTTCACCACTAGAGGGTGTTAGTTCATGCGTTTCATATAGATAACACTGTGCTCATGCACATGGAGTTCAGGTGAGCCAGCTCTGATTGGCTAAAATGGATGTCTGTCAAAAGAACTGAAATAAGGGGCAGTTTGCAGAGGCTTAGATACAAGGTAATTACAGAGGTAAAAAGTGTATTAATATAACTGTGTTGGTTATGCAAAACTAGGGAATGGGTAATAAAGGGAGTATCTATCTTTTACACAATAAATATTCTGGTGTAGACTGTCCCTTTAAAGGGACAGTCAAGTCCAATTTTTTTTTCATGATTCTGATAGGGTATGTAATCTTAAACAACTTTCCAATTTAATTTTATCACCAATGCTGCTTTGTTCTCTTGGTATTCTTAGTTGAAAGCTAAACCTAGAAAGTTCATATGCTAATTTCTTAGACCTCTAATCTTAAAACATTTTGACAGTTTTTCACCACTAGAAGGTGCTAGTTCATGTGTTTCATATAGATAACATTGAGCTCATGCACGTGAAGTTACCCTGGAGTAAGCAATGATTGGCTAAAATGCAAGTCTATCAAAAGAACTGAAATAAGGGGCAGTCTGCAGAGGCTTAGATACAAGGTAATCACAGAGGTAAACAGTGTATTATTATAACTGTGTTGGTTATGCCAAACTGAGTAATAGGTAGCAAAGGTATTAGCTATCTTTTTAAACAATACAAAATTATGGTGTTTACTGTCCCTTTAAATACAGGATACACTCATGCCTTTGTTTACAGATCAGAAAGCTAGGAGACAAAAGGTGTGAAACAGTAATTTGCTCAAGTTGCTGTGCAATATTCAAATCATGGGATGATAATTATGTTTATCTTTTACAGGTAATTTAATTTAAAAAAAAAAATAGCCATTACAAATTGAGCCACAGCACAATGAATGCCTTGAAAACAGAACAGAGCATGAGACTGGTGTAATAAGATGTTGTGTTGCAGTGTTCACATCATCTGTGTGTTATTTGGAAATTTTAATTATATAACATATATATCCTAAAAGTAGTAAGATCACCTATCCTTTTTTATAATCTCCACTAAAGTATTAGCATGGTACCCTGCTACTATATTTTCCTCTTATCTATTTTTCAACTGTTTCCTGGTGTTATGAATTTGTGCCAATATGTAGTTGACGAAGGGGTCAGTAAGAGTTCTATATACTGTATATGGGGGGAAGAATAGATTAAACAGGTTCATTTTACTTTAAAGTATCACCTTTGCATACTAGCTAATAGCTATACTCTGAGCAATGAGGAAGGGGACTGCAAATCGGAAAAGGCAAATGCCCCCAAATAAAATGACTTCTGCTATACTCTTTGCTTATTATATAGAGCTAGTATTGTTTTTCTTTTGTGCACATAGAATACATACTTGAATAAAGTAATAGAGGCATGTTGGTAATTGTGTATTAACCGATTATTCAGATCAATTCATTTTGTTTTATTTGAAGCTCAAAATGGAATAGTGACGCTATTAAATAATACAGAACTTCCTTTAAAATGACTAAACAACCAGAGATATGACATTTATAGAATATAGCTAAATCTATATGAAGGAAAAAAAACAATAACAAAAACATGCTCAGTAAACTGAACTGCAAAATTAGAGCTCACAGAGGTTGTATCCTTCAGGGCTTTTGTGCTGCTTTGATATTAAATTGCCATCCAGCACACGTGCTGTTAAACATTAAAGACGGTCAGGAAAACAATCAACCAAAGAACAAGAAATAAGAATCATTTCTAAAAGGGAGATGTAGGGCAAGTTTACATTGAAAAACATTACAATAGAGAATATTCAGCTCAAGAGTTTTTATGAAGCTCAAATTAAACTTTTGTCATAGTTGAACTACAGAGCTTTCCAAATAGCAAACTTGCTGTGTTTAAGCAACTGTGGAGATTAGAAAATTCTGTATAAAACCTGCGGAAAAAAAAATTAAAGTTATTGTCAAGATGATTTAACTCTCCTTCAGTGCACATGTCCACTCCTGTCTGAAGGAGGTGCTTGCTGCCACTGTATATCGTATGGCGTTCAATGATAGGTTACAATGTACATATAGGGGTTGATCGCAATTCTTTCGAAAAAATCAAATGACTTATCTACAAAAATCTCCATAGAATTTAACTGCTTCAATGCGCATGACGTGCAATGGCTGTGAGCGCATGACAAGTCCTTTTCATCATGCAGGGCGATCTACAATCAAACACTGTATTTGGTGATCCCCTGAACATTGTTGGTGGCCTAGCGGGTGGCACTACCAGGTTTCATGGGAATGCTGGTGACGTCACCACATACGCACTTGGTTTTAAGTAGACAAGTCACTCTCTCAAAAAAAATATGAATTTTGTCTGCAATAACAGTGAACACCATGCAAGAAAAAAAAGTGTTTTCATTTCTGGACTGTACAATGGGGCCTCGCTAATCTATATTATAACCCCCAAAAGCCTGTATGGCCCCCAATTCCACATGTGGCTACCCATGATGATAATTCAGTAAGGTGATCACAGTAACTTTTTTTTTTTTTTACAGTTTTTGCTTCTATGAATTATAAATATAAATGTTTAAATGTAGGTAGCAAAAAAGCTAAAAATTTTCTCAGCACTGGGGTGAAAAAAGTTTTAATAGCGAAATGGGTTAATGGAAATTTTCTTTGTAGACCATTAGTTTTTATAAAGGATTGCAACAGACCCCTACAATGTTTAGGGGAATCCCTTCCTTTTTAACCTTTTATATGTTTTTCATTTTTTAGGATCAATTTGGAAACTGCTAAATGTATATCTCTTTCATAGACAGAGCTCTGCAGTTATTAGCAAACATTATACATCATAACTACCAAAAATATTTGCTATAATACCAGGATAGAAAACTGGGGATTAATAAGAAAAGGCTAAGTTCAATGTGTGGTATTTTCATTTGGTATTTAGGATTTCACATTTTATTAAATAGGTCATTAAACATAAACTTACATCTTCTATAAAATGTTTAAATAAGCTTATTAAAAATATTGTCACAGTATTTATATTTCCATTTTTCTATATTTTTTATTAAAGGGACAGTAAAGTCAAAATTACAGTAAAGTCAAAACTTTCATGATTCAGATAGGGCATGCAATTTTAAACAACTTTCCAATTTACTTTTATCATCAAATTTGCTTTGTTTTCTTGGTATTCTTTGTTGAAAGCTAAACCTAGGTAGGCTCATATGCTAATTTCTAAGCCCTTGAAGGCCCCCTCTTATCTAATTTTTACAGGTTTTTACAGAGAGAGGGCATTAGTTCATGTGCACCACATAGATAACATTGTGCTAACACTCGTGGAGTTACCTAGGCATCAGCACTGATTGGCTAAAATGCAAGTCTGTCAAAAGAACTGAGATAAGGGGGCAGTCTGAAGTGGTTTAGATACAAGGTAATCACAGAGGCAAAAAGTATATTAATATAACTGTGTTGGTTATGCAAAACTGGGGAATGGTTAATAAAGGAATTATCTTTAAAAAAAATAAAACTCTGAAGTAGACTGTCCCTTTAAATTGTGCTCCCTCTTACCCTAGAGGCACTGGGGATCTACAGTACACATGACAGTTCTCGGAGATTGTATCTTTAAGAAAACTCCAGTGTGGGCATGAAACATGTTCAATGGGCTATCTCTATTCATAGCCAATATGCAAGTTCCTACCATTGTGTTTAACAGAGTTAAGCTTCTCTATGCCTTTTGCACTTATCATACTGTTGAGCCACTAAAAGTCCCGGAAACAGACTTGTCTATTTAGAAACACAAAAATATCTCTTGCATTTTCTGTGTGTAAAACAAGCTACAGCAAATCATGTCCGATTGACATTGCTAAATGTGGACAGTATATACTGTCCGCATTTAACATTGCACAAGCATTTCTGTGGTGTAATGCCACCCCCTGCTCACTGGCAGCCAATCGGCCGCTAGCAGGGGCTGTTAATCATCCCGATCGGATCAGAATGATTTCAATCTGCCACCTAAAAGGTGGCGGACAGGTTAAGGAGCAGCGGTCTTTTGACCGCTGCTTTTTAACTTCTGTTTCAGGCGAGCCTGAATCGATGGGACGCTGAAGCAGCAATATCTGGTAGATTTGCAAAATCTGGTAATTTTATTTTGGAGTTGATTATGAACATTGCATTATAATAGCCTCTGAGATACAGATCTAGTGTGGGCCATACCTACAAAAAAGGGACATAAAAGGTTTTTTTGTTTTTGTTAACACACAATTAAACAATGCAATTGCAAAAAAATTGTATACAACAGAAATAATTTTATACTGTCAGTTTGTTAGGAAAATGTCCAGAATTTTCTAACTTATATGTAAAAATAGGTAGATAGATAGAAAGATAGATTGATAGATAGATATAACTTATACTAATAAAGCTTATAATCCATTCCATTACATATGACTTTGTCGTGTGGAAATATTTATGTTTTTTACTTAAAGTGCCATAAAACATGTTGAGATCTGTGCATATCCTATAAGTAAAAATAGTTTGCATAAAAAAATATTTCAAAATTGCCGGCAAGTATTATAAAATAATTATCAAAAATAAGCGAAATTAGTTACATAGCCATGCTGTCTGGAGTAGTCTGATCCACCCCCTTATCAGTGTTTAGCATCAGAAACAGGCATTGTATTTCAACTGAGTTCATAGCAGCTTATTTTCTTAGAGGCATTCTCCAGCAGATAATGAGTGTTACAGTCTTGCATTCTACCAAACAAAGGTGGCCATAGAAGGATTTGTGTGTGGGGGGGGGAGTTAGAGCTGTACAATTCGGAAACTAAAAAGAAAGGGTTAATGGTGAGGCACTGCAGTATAAATTTGCAGGTAAAATAATTAAAGTGCATATTATATATTGTCTCTATCCCAACTTGTTTTATGTCACTTTAATTTTAAAACCATTAAAATACTTTTGAATAACTGATATCTGAATTTGAACTACCCAAATTAAACATACATTATAAAAAAGAAATCTAATTGAACACATATATAAAATATAAGAGACATTTCCGATGACTTTAAAGGGACACCTCCTGTATTTATGAAAAATATGTTTTTGTCCCATTCTCCATATAGATCCAAAAAAGTAAAATTGGTTACCTATGTTTTCTTCAAAATACTATATATATATATACTATATATATATATATATATATATATATATATATATATATATATATATATATCCAATATAAATAACTGCACTCTCAGGTCTTTCGTGAATTTGAGAACAGCAAAGTCTCTTTTTTATTGTAACGTTTTCAAGGAACAAGTCCCCGTCATCAGCATAACAAAAGTGTCAAATACAGCTTATATTTATATCAACATATAAATTGCATATATGAAAAATACCTGTGTACCTCTAGTGCCCCAGAATAAACCGCCAAACACTCGTGTATGGAGCGCAGTTTGCGTTCCAGTGGTTTGCAACCGGAAGTGTCTCCTATCTCATGACTTCCGGTCTATAATGTTTTACATTATCCGTGTATATTATATTCAATTCTCAGATCACAATCCTTCTTAAGTGTGAAATGTGCATAATAAAGTTTTTATATCCCTGTGGCTGTCTTCAAGTGTTGTAGCTAGCCTAATGTTCAGTCTCTTATCTCTCATCGAAAGCTTTTATTTTAGACTTACTACGTATATACTGCTACTTTGTCTCTGCATTAGCTTATCAATTTATGATGTACATAGTGCATAATATGAATATTTGTGGGTTATTGCTTTGTGCATAATAGTATGGCCTCATATACAAAGACGTGTACAGGCTATTTTGTGACCAGTTGTTTATCTGGGTTGCCATGGTAACCCTGTTATGCCATATATTAGGAGTCTGAGATCTTCCACTCCCTGCTTTATATTATTTCTTATGGCATTATGTTTATTGTCTATTATACCGGTTAACTATTGTTGTCCCATATCCATTAAAGTTTTCAAACTATATCGTACATATATTGTTATTATCCCCACTGTGTACATACTTGTTTCTATCGCACATCGAGTAATTATCATAAGTCATTCTTAATCAAATTGTTCTAATTACTGTTCATAAGTGCCCAGAGATAAAATCATAAAATAACTTTAAACACAATACTAAATATTTACATATATGCTATCTGCATATAACTATTAAATCAAATTTTGCTATCTAGACTTTATATATAGAGATACGATCTTGGTAATGATTGATTATCACCATTTTCTGTATGTTAGGTAGTTTTTACGATCCTTGTATATTTTTCAAAAGTTAACTTATGTGAAGGTTCACCAAAATTTTCACATCTAAGGGTTAGCTTTTCTTCTAGACTCCTGTGTATCAGATCTTTGTTACTTTGCACTCAATTCCTGTGTTGCTTAGGCTGTGTTTTGTTTCGTACCTTCCCTCTTATATTTGGATAGTGTCCATATTTGTTGTTTCTTTCCTTTCATGTTGGTTACTGTCTGTGTAGGTTTTGGGAGGGGATGTATGTTGGTAACTTGCCTGGTATGTGTCTTATCCAACGAATAGTGGAAGTCACTATCATGTCTCCCCTTACTCATATCATCGGAGTATGACCGGGGCACTACCCCCCATGGGGCCTGTGTCCCTATCCCCACGTGATGTGGTGCACATTACCATAATGGCGTACCCTAGTTTGTATCTCCTACCTATATCAGTGCCTTGAATTCTGGTGCCAAATTAAGCCCCCCTGGATGTATCGTTCCTAATCTGTACATCCATTCTGCCTCTCTCCTGAGTAGGGCTTTGTTGCGATCTCCTCCTCTTTCCAGCTGGGGGATATGATCAATTAAGATGTATCTTATGCTGGATACCTGATGTCGCCTTTGTGCACAGTGTCTGGCTACAGGTTGGTCAGACTCCCCTGTGTCAAGTGCCACTCATATTGCCCGCCTGTGGTTGGCCATCCTTTCACGTAATGTGCCACTGGTCTTTCCAATATAGAACCGGGCACATGGGCAAAAGAGTAGATAGATTACATGTGTTGTGTTACATGATAAGGAATGCTTGATGTGGTACACTTGATTGGTGTGCGGATGATGAAATGTTTTGGTGGTTATCAGTCCGTTACACGTGGTACAGCCTAAGCATCTGTATGAGCCTTTAATGTTGACCTTTTCTTTGTTCAGGTAACATCTTTTAGGATCTGTTTTTACCAGGAGATCTCTTAGATTGGTGCCCCTCCGGTAGGCAATCATGGGTGTGAGGTTATGTGCAAACCTTAATTTGGGATCTGATTGGACTACTGGCCAATGTCTTCTCAGGATGTTGCCAGCCTCAGTGGTGTTAGGTGAAAATGTAGTCGCCATTATGAGCCTATTTGATGGTTCTATTGTATTTTCTTTGTATATAAGAGTCTCTTGTGTATGCGGTAGTACTTCTTGTAGAATCTCATCTATTGTTCTTTTTTTGTACCCCCATTGTATGAACTTGTCCCTCATATATTGAAGTTGGGAGACCCCTGTAGCTTTACTAGTGTTGTTACGTATTACTTGTATCATTTGTGATTTAATGATTCCTTTGAGTAAAGCTGGTGGGTGGCAGCTATTTGCACATAGAATGGAGTTCCTATCGGTAGGTTTGTGATAAAGTGTGGTACCCAATGTTCCATTTTAAATGTAAACATTAAGGTCCAAAAAATGTATTTCAGTTTCACTATATGTGATTTTGAACCTCACCGGTGTGGCTGTGTTGTTCATATGTTCAAACCATTCAAGTAGTGTGTGTTGTCCCCCCCGCCAGATAAGAAAGACATCATCTATGTATCTTACATAGAATATTATAGATGGTGTGTCTTTGTTCCAGAGGAATGATTTTTCAAAGTCAGACATATAAATGTTGGCATACGATGGGGCCATATTAGACCCCATCGCCGTGCCAGATGTCTGTAGGTAGTACTGAGTCTCAAAGCGGAAGTAATTATGTGTGAGGCAAAATTGCATTAATGTCATGAGGTATTCAATCGGGGGTCCCTCATATTCTGTATCTTCAATGAGGTGTTTCCTAACCGCTGTTAATCCTTTATCATGAGGGATGATGGTGTAGAGACTGTTGACATCCAGGGTTACCAGGATGTCCCCAGTCTCCACAGTAACATCCCTCAATTTACGTATGAGATCATTTGTGTCAGCGATATAAGAAGTGATTTTTTCACTGTTGGTTGCAGCAGAATATCTAGAAGTTGTGCCACTGGCTGCGTCATAGATTGTACCGCCGACACAATTGGTCGCCCTGGTGGTCGTTCCATGGTTTTATGAATTTTGGGAGTGGTGTATAGTATGGGGACCCTTGGATATTCAGTTATACAGAATTCGTATAATTGTTCATTAAGGTATCCTTGTTCGTATCCTAATTTAAGGATTTGGTCCAATTCTTTTTTGTATCTGCCCGTGGGGTCCCTTGATAGTGTGGTGTATGTATCAACATCACCTAACTGTTGCAGGATGTCTTCTCGATAGTCTGGATAGTCCAAAAGGACAATAGCCCCGCCCTTATCTGCGGGGCGGATGACTAGTGAGTGATCATCCTGCAAGGTCTTGATTGCTTGTCTTTCTTCTTGTGTTAGGTTATGTGTCCATTTTTTGTTGACCCTCTCTAGTTCTAGATCTTGTGTTATAAGTCTTATATAAGTCTTGGTAGAAGCGCTATTGTTGTGTGGTTCAAATGTGCTTGCCTTCTTACATTTATCTATCGGGTTCATGCTTATTTCTCGTGAGGGAGTGTCTTGGAAGAATTCTTTAATTTTTAGAACTCTGTTATGTTTGTACATGTCTATTTTGAGTTCTAATTCTGGAGTTTTGTGACTAGGGACAAATGTAAGGCCTTTGTTGAGGACTTGTCTTTCTGCTGGTGTAAGCATATGTTTGCTAAGATTGACTATTATGTCCTCCTTCTGCTGCAACGTGATGGCCTGTACCTTCCTCCCCGACCTCCTGATATGCGGCCTATGGCGCCTCCTCCTCCCCGTGATCTGGTGGTCACTCCTAAAAAATGATCTGGAGTGTCCCCTTTGTGCATATATGTCCCCATGTGTTGTTTGAGGAGTGTATGTCCCTGGTGACATAGGGTTCATGTGTAAGGTGCTGGTGTCTGTTTCAGATGACTCTGCCCCACTTGTATCGATTGTTGCAAATTGTACTCGTCTAGGTCTATAAGTTCTCCTATTTCTACCTTCTGAGGTGTTAGTTAACCATTTATACACTCTTCCATGCGTATAGTCTGCATTTACAGAGTCAAGTTTTCTGTTTTTGAACACTATAAGATCAGTTCTATATTTTTCTATCTGTTGGTTCAATTTAAGTAACCAATTTTCCTGTTGGTCTAGTGTGAGTGTGGTATTGTGTGTCTCCTCAAAGGTTGTAATTTCTATTTTTACCTTTACTAGTATGTTTGTAACCTCCTCAATTACTAGGAGAACCAAATCTAAAGAACACTTATTTAAAATATGAAACCACTTTCTCCTGAATTCAGGGTTGTCGCGCCCTATAGTAGGGATGTTTTTAACCCTGAATCCCCTGGGGATGTGGCTCAATCTATAGTATTCTGATAGATAACTACCGTGTAGCATAAGGTCTATTTCACGTTTTTTAAGTTTCAGTAGGTTGTGATATAAATTTATAGGGGTCTCACCGGTACTTCTGTTGATGGGGGCAAACAGAATCCTTGCTGCATCATCTTGCCAAGATGGTATCTCGATATATAAAGTCTAGATAGCAAAATTTGATTTAATAGTTATATGCAGATAGCATATATGTAAATATTTAGTATTGTGTTTAAAGTTATTTTATGATTTTATCTCTGGGCACTTATGAACAGTAATTAGAACAATTTGATTAAGATTGACTTGTGATAATTACTCGATGTGCAATAGAAACAAGTATGTACACAGTGGGGACAATAACAATATATGTACGATATAGTTTGAAAACTTTAATTGATATGGGACAACAATAGTTAACCGGTATAATAGACAATAAACATAATGCCATAAGAAATAATATAAATCAGGGAGGGGAAGATCTCAGACTCCTAATATATGGCATAACAGGGTTACCATGGCAACCCAGATAAACAACTGGTCACAAAAAAGCCCGTACACGTCTTTGTATATGAGGCCATACTATTATGCACAAAGCAATAACCCACAAATATTCACATTATGCACTATGTACATCATAAATTGATAAGCTAACGCAGAGACAAAGTAGCAGTATATACGTAGTAAGTCTAAAATAAAAGCTTTCGATGAGAGATAAGAGACTGAACATTAGGCTAGCTACAACACTTGAAGACAGCCACAGGGATATAAAAACTTTATTATGCACATTTCACACTTAAGAAGGATTGTGATCTGAGAATTGAATATAATATACACGGATAATGTAAAACATTATAGACCGGAAGTCATGAGATAGGAGACACTTACGGTTGCAAACCACTGGAACGCAAACTGCGCTCCATACACGAGTGTTTGGCGGTTTATTCTGGGGCACTAGAGGTACACAGGTATTTTTCATTTATGCAATTTATATGTTGATATAAATATAAGCTGTATTTGACACTTTTGTTATGCTGATGACGGGGACTTGTTCCTTGAAAACGTTACAATAAAAAAGAGACTTTGCTGTTCTCAAATTCACGAAAGACCTGAGAGTGCAGTTATTTATATTGGAGATATCTGTGACATTACTGCACCCAGGCAGGCGACCTTGGGAGGGTATATCCTGTGATAAAGGGACGGTATTGTATTTTGACATACACAGTGATACCCCCACCACCGGACTGGTGACCATCCAGAAATTTTTATCTAGCTTTTTTTGCTATTGCTGACTGACAAACATCTTTATATATTGGATATTCAGGAAACCATCAGTGAATTGTAGAGCCATTTGAGCCAAGAAGCACTTTTGTATTGAACTGCTTTGCATAATTGCATGTCTAACATGGAACCTATCTTTCCCCCAATATCAGCACTACCACCATCAGGAAATACAACAGTGCAAACAGAACAAACCCCGGGAGAACATGCCTTGGTGGCACAGATAGGCACAGTGACCTACACGCAAGATGATGCAGCAAGGATTCTGTTTGCCCCCATCAACAGAAGTACCGGTGAGACCCCTATAAATTTATATCACAACCTACTGAAACTTAAAAAACGTGAAATAGACCTTATGCTACACGGTAGTTATCTATCAGAATACTATAGATTGAGCCACATCCCCATCCCCAGGGGATTCAGGGTTAAAAACATCCCTACAATAGGGCGCGACAACCCTGAATTCAGGAGAAAGTGGTGTCATATTTTAAATAAGTGTTCTTTAGATTTGGTTCTCCTAGTAATTGAGGAGGTTACAAACATACTAGTAAAGGTAAAAATAGAAATTACAACCTTTGAGGAGACACACAATACCACACTCACACTAGACCAACAGGAAAATTGGTTACTTAAATTGAACCAACAGATAGAAAAATATAGAACTGATCTTATAGTGTTCAAAAACAGAAAACTTGACTCTGTAAATGCAGACTATACGCATGGAAGAGTGTATAAATGGTTAACTAACACCTCAGAAGGTAGAAATAGGAGAACTTATAGACCTAGACGAGTACAATTTGCAACAATCGATACAAGTGGGGCAGAGTCATCTGAAACAGACACCAGCACCTTACACATGAACCCTATGTCACCAGGGACATACACTCCTCAAACAACACATGGGGACATATATGCACAAAGGGGACACTCCACTCCAGATCATTTTTTAGGAGTGACCACCAGATCACGGGGAGGAGAAGGCGACATAGGCCGCATATCAGGAGGGCGGGGAGGAAGGTACAGGCCATCACGCCACAGCAGAAGGAGGACATAATAGTCAATCTTAGCAACAAGTCCTCAACAAAGGCCTTACATTTGTCCTTAGTCACAAAACTCCAGAATTAGAACTCAAAATAGACATGTACAAACATAACAGAGTTCTAAAAATTAAAGAATTCTTCCAAGACACTCCCTCACGAGAAATAAGCATGAACCCGATAGATAAATGTAAGAAGGCAAGCACATTTGAACCACACAACAATAGCGCTTCTACCAAGACTTATATAAGACTTATAACACAAGATCTAGAACTAGAGAGGGTCAACAAAAAATGGACACATAACCTAACACAAGAAGAAAGACAAGCAATCAAGACCTTGCAGGATGATCACTCACTAGTCATCCGTCCCGCAGATAAGGGCGGGGCTATTGTCCTTTTGGACTATCCAGACTATCGAGAGGACATCCTGCAACAGTTAGGTGATGTTGATACATACACCACACTATCAAGGGACCCCACGGGCAGATACAAAGAAGAATTGGACCAAATCCTTAAAATAGGATACGAACAAGGATACCTTAATGAACAATTATACGAATTCTGTATAACTGAATATCCAAGGGTTCCCATACTATACACCACGCCCAAAATTCATAAAACCATGGAACGACCACCAGGGCGACCAATTGTGTCGGCGGTACAATCTATGACGCAGCCAGTGGCACAGCTTCTAGATATTCTGCTGCAACCAACAGTGAAAAAAATCACTTCTTATATCGCTGACACAAATGATCTCATACGTAAATTGAGGGATGTTACTGTGGAGACTGGGGACATCCTGGTAACCCTGGATGTCAACAGTCTCTACACCATCATCCCTCATGATAAAGGATTAACAGCGGTTAGGAAACACCTCATTGAAGATACAGAATATGAGGGACCCCCGATTGAATACCTCATGACATTAATGCAATTTTGCCTCACACATAATTACTTCCGCTTCGAGACTCAGTACTACCTACAGACATCTGGCACGGCGATGGCGTCTAATATGGCCCCATCGTATGCCAACATTTATATGTCTGACTTTGAAAAATCATTCCTCTGGAACAAAGACACACCATCTATAATATTCTATGTAAGATACATAGGTGATGTCTTTCTTATCTGGCGGGGGAGACAACACACACTACTTGAATGGTTTGAACATATGAACAACACAGCCATACCGGTGAGGTTCAAAATCACATATAGTGAAACTGAAATACATTTTTTGGACCTTAATGTTTACATTCAAAATGGAACATTGGGTACCACACTTTATCACAAACCTACCGATAGGAACTCCATTCTATGTGCAAATAGCTGCCACCCACCAGCTTTACTCAAAGGAATCATTAAATCACAAATGATACGAGTAATACGTAACAACACTAGTAAAGCTACAGGGGTCTCCCAACTTCAATATATGAGGGACAAGTTCATACAACGGGGGTACAAAATAAGAACAATAGATGAGCTTCTACAAGAAGTACTACCGCATACACAAGAGACTCTTATATACAAAGAAAATACAATAGAACCATCAAATAGGCTCATAATGGCGACTACATTTTCACCTAACACCACTGAGGCTGGCAACATCCTGAGAAGACATTGGCCAGTAGTCCAATCAGATCCCAAATTAAGGTTTGCACATAACCTCACACCAATGATTGCCTACTGGAGGGGCACCAATCTAAGAGATCTCCTGGTAAAAACAGATCCTAAAAGATGTTACCTGAACAAAGAAAAGGTCAACATTAAAGGCTCATACAGATGCTTAGGCTGTACCACGTGTAACGGACTGATAACCACCAAAACATTTCATCATCCGCACACCAATCAAGTGTACCACATCAAGCATTCCTTATCATGTAACACAACACATGTAATCTATCTACTCTTTTGCCCATGTGCCCGGTTCTATATTGGAAAGACCAGTGGCACATTACGTGAAAGGATGGCCAACCACAGGCGGGCAATACGAGTGGCACTTGACACAGGGGAGTCTGACCAACCTGTAGCCAGACACTGTGCACAAAGGCGACATCAGGTATCCAGCATAAGATACATCTTAATTGATCATATCCCCCAGCTGGAAAGAGGAGGAGATCGCAACAAAGCCCTACTCAGGAGAGAGGCAGAATGGATGTACAGATTAGGAACGATACATCCAGGGGGGCTTAATTCGGCACCAGACTTCAAGGCACTGATATAGGTAGGAGATACAAACTAGGGTATGCCATTATGGTACTGTGCACCACATCACAGGGGGATAGGGACACAGGCCCCATGGGGGGTAGTGCCCCGGTCATACTCCGATGATATGAGTAAGGGGAGACATGATAGTGACTTCCACTATTCATTGGATAAGACACATACCAGGCAAGTTACCAACATACATCCCCTCCCAAAACCTACACAGACAGTAGCCAACATGAAAGGAAAGAAACAACAAATATGGACACTATCCAAAAATAAGAGGGAAGGTACGAAACAAAACACAGCCTAAGCAACACAGGAATTGAGTGCAAAGTAACAAAGATCTGATACACAGGAGTCTAGAAGAAAAGCTAACCCTTAGATGTGAAAATTTTGGTGAACCTTCACATAAGTTAACTTTTGAAAAATATACAAGGATCGTAAAAACTACCTAACATACAGAAAATGGTGATAATCAATCATTACCAAGATCGTATCTCTATATATAAAGTCTAGATAGCAAAATTTGATTTAATAGTTATATGCAGATAGCATATATGTAAATATTTAGTATTGTGTTTAAAGTTATTTTATGATTTTATCTCTGGGCACTTATGAACAGTAATTAGAACAATTTGATTAAGATTGACTTGTGATAATTACTCGATGTGCGATAGAAACAAGTATGTACACAGTGGGGACAATAACAATATATGTACGATATAGTTTGAAAACTTTAATGGATATGGGACAACAATAGTTAACCGGTATAATAGACAATAAACATAATGCCATAAGAAATAATATAAAGCAGGGAGTGGAAGATCTCAGACTCCTAATATATGGCATAACAGGGTTACCATGGCAACCCAGATAAACAACTGGTCACAAAATAGCCTGTACACGTCTTTGTATATGAGGCCATACTATTATGCACAAAGCAATAACCCACAAATATTCATATTATGCACTATGTACATCATAAATTGATAAGCTAACGCAGAGACAAAGTAGCAGTATATACGTAGTAAGTCAAAAATAAAAGCTTTCGATGAGAGATAAGAGACTGAACATTAGGCTAGCTACAACACTTGAAGACAGCCACAGGGATATAAAAACTTTATTATGCACATTTCACACTTAAGAAGGATTGTGATCTGAGAATTGAATATAATATACACGGATAATGTAAAACATTATAGACCGGAAGTCATGAGATAGGAGACACTTACGGTTGCAAACCACTGGAACGCAAACTGTGCTCCATACACGAGTGTTTTGCGGTTTATTCTGGGGCACTAGATGTACACAGGTATTTTTCATTTATGCAATTTATATGTTGATATAAATATAAGCTGTATTTGACACTTTTGTTATGCTGATGACGGGGACTTGTTCCTTGAAAACGTTACAATAAAAAAGAGACTTTGCTGTTCTCAAATTCACGAAAGACCTGAGAGTGCAGTTATTTATATTGGAGATATCTGTGACATTACTGCACCCAGGCAGGCGACCTTGGGAGGGTATATCCTGTGATAAAGGGACGGTATTATATATATATATATATATATATATATATATATAAAATCATTTTATATATACATATATATTATAGTGTATACTGTATATATACAGTATATATATATATATATATATATATATATATATATATATATATATATATATATATATATATATATATATATATATATAGTATAAGTTGTGTATTTTACTTATTGGTTGATAGGTACTCTACCTAATCCCCATTGTCACGGATACCAAACTGCCCAGGCCACCCTCCCTGGGATATTGGATTGTGTTGTTCCCGACCCCCTTGTTACTTGTTTTACACTGCTTATACGTTGTCACTAAAAGAGTTGATCTCTGCCGCTTGGCCTCTTCATGCTTTGCTGGGCTTATGGAACTACTCGCCAGCTGGGCTGAATTAGTGGTCACACTTTCCTTTTCTTTTGCTTGTTTTTGTGAAGGTTTGCAAAAATATGTGAGATACAGGTGTTGTGTGGTTAAGCAAGCTGAATATAAGAAAACCATACACACCATATGTATTGCATATATATCCCAGGTGGTTTAACAGCCATGTTTGTTATAAATACCCAAATTGATTTTGAACCTTTCCCACAGCAAAATCTAATGGACTGGAATGAGTTATCATTGTTCATGATAATTGTTCATCAATTATTAGTATTAGTATTTATTTGTACATCTTAAGTAAATTCCATTGCACTGTGTGCATGAGTAGAGGTACAGAATGGTCTAAATTTAATAAAACCTGTTTGTAAAATATTTTGCTGAAAACTTGCCACAACTTTACAATAAAAAAAGCGCAACATTTCTAAAGATTTTGTAACTGCCCCTTGTTGCATTCAGTTCTGCTTCAATATAATCAATCAAGCCATATATTTCTTGAAATCGTTCACTTCTAAATTCACTAGAACGATTTTCATTGTGAAGAATACCATTGTCACAAAAACAAATAAAGATCATTCTTATGTATGCAAAAATAACAACAATGCTGCCAGCTTTGAAATCATGACACAATCCTGAGACAAAATGCTTCACATTGGCTGTCGCCTTCAAAATGTATGTTGTAAGTTATGTTTCTTTTTCTAACTGGTAACAGAAAAGAAAATTGGCAAACTAAGAACAATTGTACTATAAGTAAAATGTAGGTTTTCTACACTTTAATACTTTTTAATACAAAATTAGGAATGCCAGGTGTCCAGTATTCAACCAGACCATCCAGTATTTTAGCAACTGGTCCAGTAAAATCCTCACAAACATACTGTGCACTTAAATTTCCATTTTTCTGAAAAGAAAACCTCCTATGCCTCAATATATTACAAATACAGAGCAGGAAAAATAAGTGACAGCCAAGGTGATCAAATCACTACTAGGGATGGGCAACATTTGAAAAATTAAAGACATTTTAACACATTTGCTTGTTCGTTTAGAATTTCTAATGTTTGTGCAACATTCTAACATTTGTTTAATGTAATAGTATTTCTAATGCTTTTTTTGTAATAAAAATGTAATATTTGCTTACAATTTGATTAATTCGATTTGAATTATGCAATATTTGAATAAAAACTGTTTGAA